>NC_056746.1:382235265-382332765 GCF_019279795.1 Protopterus annectens
TTTGTAAGATCAATGGCATTAGGTTTGTACCTACTGATAGATATACTTGTAATACAGAAGGCATGATATACATACGTAAATGCCCATGTGGCTTTTTTATGTAGGAGAAACCAAGAGAGCATTCAAATCTGGACTGCATGAACATGTAAGAGATATTACAAAACTTAATTGTGATAGTCCAATTTCTCTGAATTTTAAGTTATGTCATGTAGGTGATCCTTCTAGTTTGCAAGCTAGCATTTTGGAACAGATATGCTCAGAATATTGTGATGATACAGTATTTGAAAATAAACTGCTATATAAAGACTGCATTTTTATTTTAAAGTTTGGCACTTTAATTCCTTGGGGGTCTTAACACTGAATGTAACTGGAGGCAACTGATTTAATTATCTGTTATTTAATTAGATAATTATTTTATTTGTGTGTGTATATATACATATATATATGGGTCTACTTCAGAAGACTGAAGAAGCAAAAGACTGAATCTCAAAATACTGAAAACTCAAAATGCTAAAGGATGGAATTTGCCTCTTCTCCACTGTTGTGCGATCTTGGAGCTGGTATATATAATTAGCAGGGGATGCGGGAGCCACAGCCCCCCACATGAGGGGTACAGGGGGGGCTTTCCCCCAGCATTAAACATTTTTTCAGTATTTTGGGATTCAGTCTTTTGTTTTTTCAGTCTTCTGAAATAGACCCATATGTGTATAGCATTTTTGGAGTTTTTTATTGTTTGGATTCTTGGTTCTATGCATATACATAGCTCAAGTACTATCTTGACAAAATTAAGTCCTTTAGAAGACCTGATCAGCTCTTTATTTCTTATCAAGGGGCAAAAAAGGGACATACTTTATTTAAGCATGCAGTTACCAGGTGGTTGTCCTGAACTTTTGCTTTTTGTTATTCGTACCATGGCAAATACTTTATAGGCAGTATCAAAGCACGTTTTACTAGATCCTTGTCTTTCGCAATAGCATACTGGAAAGGGGTGGACTCTAGAAGCATTCTAGAAACAGCTACATGGTCCTCCATACACACTTTTACAGGAATGGGCACTGCATTCTAACACAACAGGGAAGCCTCCCCTCTTCTCTCTCCCAGGATAGACATGAGTGACTCGCCCTTTCCCATTGAGGGGAACCCAACAGTCACAGAAGACGCGGCTAACCCCAGGTCCATAGTGGTTGTAGGAAGGATCCAGGATAAAAGAAGACTGGTTTGACATACAACAAAATGACCACAGCAGAGGCATCCATCTGCAGCTGAAGCAAATTGCTAGCCTGCTGTGATGGCAAAGGTTGTTTGCTTAACATTTTCTTTTGTTGCTGGAAGAAGACCTGACAGTTAGATGGACAGATCGTTCCATGGTAAAGTTGAAGATGGTGTGTCTTTCCAGGGGAAGATGAGCAGCAAATGCCAGTAAAAACAAAAAGCCTTTAAAGTCACTTTTTTCACAAACAAACACAATAAAAGGCACTTTGAAACACTTTGCCAGCCCCACAAAGTAAAATAAACACAATTTCTCCACAGGAAAAAAAAATAGTTTTCAATTACTTTAAACAAATTTTAAGTTGTCAGGAAAAAAAAGGGCACTCCCATTTAAAAGTACAAAAATAAAAAAATGAACAAGCACAGGAATCTGTCCAGTTCCAACCTCACCACCACTAGTGTTGAGGAAAAAATAAAAAACAGAGAAACTAGTGGTCTTAAAACTTGGTTGACGAGCTCAGTCACAATAATTTCCAAAAATCATAAATCCCAGGTAGTGTTCCAAAGCAACAAGCCTTTATTCGTCACATAATAGCGATCCTCAGTAACAAAAAAATCTGAATTTTTTTTTCTGATTTTTTTGTTCTTTCCCATTTAAAAGTACAGTACAGTCTTATGGCTGTCCATTACAATACAAACTCCTAGTTTTAAAATAACTTTTCCTGAAGAGAAAAGTATCGATAATAAAAATTTTAAATGGAAGGTGTTTTTCCTCCATAGGGAACTTATGTCCCAGAAAAGTAACAGCATAAGCCGACCGCAAATCCTCGAAAGCCTCAGGGAAGTATACTCTTTGGCAGCAGTAAAACTCTGAAGGGCTTGCAACCAAAACTTGTTTTTTAGCCAGCTCAGCTTGAGCTGCCTGACAGTATGGATATGTGCACAGGTGTTCTGAAGCTTTAGAAGGTGGCTGGGCATTATATCCTTGACAGGATATAACCCATATAGCAAAGGCTACTACATCAGTGATGAACATCTACTGTTATGTTAAGTTTACTTACACAACTGTATTTTTTTACCTAGGCAGGGAAACAACCTCAGTAGCCTAAAGGCTACTGCAGCAGTGAGGAAAGCAAACATCTGCTGTTATGGGTTGGGTAAGTTCAACTTGCACAACTGTACTGTCCATAGTGGTCTGATATGGGCTGCTACTACTGCTATGAACTTTGTGAACACCATGAGGGCACTAATGAGACTGAAGAGAAGTCTTCTAAATTGATCGTGATTAGGTCCTACCCAGAGCTACAGGTATCTTCTTGACTCCTTGGTAACTGTTATGTGGAGGTAGGCTTCCTTGAGGTTTAAAGAGCACATCTAGTCTCCTCTGGATAGAGATGGGAGGATCATTTGCACTGAGGTCATTTGGAACTTTTCCTTTACTACAAAGTGCTTAAGCCTGGTTAGGTCTAATATGGGCCTGAGGTACTGCACCGTTTTTGGCACAAATATTTTTTTAAGTAATAACCTTGATGTGCTGGTCTAGTAGGACCTCTTGGATGGCTCTTGCTTTAGGAGATTGGTCACCTCCTTTTTAGTTGTTTTTTTTTTCTGATGGCTGGGGTGCTATGCAAGGCATTTAGTTGGAGGGGACTTTGATGAAGGGGATCTTATAACCAATGGATATTATACCCCTAATGCACTTGTCCCCACTAATGTTGGACTACTCCTTGAAGTGGATGGACAATCTTCCCCTGACTGAGTCTGCAATGGAGTAGTCAGGGTAAACTTCAGGAGCACTTCTGACCATCTGTAAACTGATTGCAGCCACCTGGCTAGTGACAGCTGCTTCTACTTCTGGGATTATTATTACTGTTCATGAAAGGACACTGTCTCCTTCCTATTTCCCTTTGCTAAATATGTTGTTTTCTGCACGTGAAACACGCCCAGAACTGACACCTCTACATCTTTGTGAAGGACTATTGTGGAAGCTAGAACTTGATGTTCATAGCTGTCAGGTTTTTGCCCTGATCTTCCATGCTTTTAAGATGCCAGCTGACCTCATCATTAAACAGTAGGATATATCCTCACAGGTTTCTTCCCCTGTTAACATCGAGACAATCAGACCACATTCTTTACCAAATGTTATTACCCATTTTCTAAGGTTTTCCTCACCAGTACCTTTCAGACTCTGGTCCTGCTGATACCAATGACTGACCTACAGCTGTAGCCAAAGAAGTTGCTGAAACCATCAGCAATGACTGTGGTTCTATTATTGGGATCACAGCCTTCAACCTCATTTCCATCTGCATCAACATTGTCATTGATGTTGGGCTTTCTGACTTCATTGTATTAGGTATTGATAAGTCCTTTGGCCTCAGGACTGGGGTCAAATCACTAGGGGTCATCAGTCCCAATCCTTTCAGGGCTGACCATACTGTCACCAAAGTAGGCCTTTTAGTCAAAGATGTTGATGTTCCTGACACTAATCTTGAGGCTAACTGGGCCCTTGACTATTTTAGTTGGGGCAAGCTATCAATATTAGGCATGGTGGCCTTTTCAATTCAGTGTTTCTCCCCAGCTAGCTTTAATGCTGATTTGTCTGAATCAAGGCTGCAGGCCCAGGTTTTTACAACAATGTCTATCACAGTGTCAGTGATGCAGGCTTCCCTGCATTTGCCTTAATCAGTGCTAGCACTTATCTTGGTCTTACCCCAAAAATCATATGTCACTGATATCTCTGCCATACATTATCCTCCATGCAGTACAGCAGGATTGGTAGGCCTCAGAAGGATGCAGCTTTCAGGTCTAGATAAGAACTTTCTTCTTATTATTGTCACTTCTCAAAACAGGATAAAGGCCAAATGCCAAAAGGAAGCACTTAGACACACCACAAGAGTCCCTATGCCCAGATATTGATTAGGATAGTTCCCCCATACCTTGTAGGTGACCCAGATTTGGGATAATAGTACAAATGATGAAGATAAAGTTAGGATGCCCCACAAACCTCCTTCCTGAAGAATCCAACTCTTCAGAGCCCACCTGTCCACCCACCTAACGAAGACTCTCATGCATTGGACATACTGAAAAAGCACATTTATGCACCCTCTACATTCCTCTTGAGGACTATAAACTGTCAAATATATACTTTAGTTTCAGAGAGATCTGATCACCCAAACTAACCAGTCTCTGAATAGGTTGCCAGATGTAGATATAAAAAGAAAGCTCCAGTCTCAGATGTCAACCTTTCATCTATCGCTAATATAATAATGTGCTTGTCTCACAATGAAGCAGATGGCGCATGATGTAGCAAATGGGATAATGAACTCTTTTTATGTCACCATGCTGGGCTCCTCCTTACAAATTTGCATGAAATCTTTGAGAACTGGAATGTGATGATAGGCATCTTTTAACTCTAGAGTTACTAGAAAATTGGAAGGAGGACTGAGAGGTAGCAGAGACTGGTGTGTAGGTTTAGAAAAGAGATGTCTATGACAGGTTTCCATTGTTTTTCTTTCTTTGACACTGGAAATCTTATTAAGAAAAATTCTTTATTTAATCTGGAAGAACAGGTTATATCAATTGCTTACGATTACATTCTAGTTCTCAAAGATTTCAGGCACATTTTAAGAGTTTCTGTGTGAGGTTTACATTGTTTTAGTTTCTGCCTTAACTTTTGGATTGTCAGCAGCTCCATGAGTATTTACATAGCATTGTGGTAGCTGTTTGCAGGTTACAGGGCAGTTAAATCTTTCCATATTAAGACAACTTCCTTTTCCTATACTCTTTCAGGAACTGTCAAGAATCTTTTCTGGGCAAATAATCTTTTTAGCAATCTGGGATTTCAAGTGATCCTAGAAAAATCCTCTCCTGTTCTGCCTCACAGGATAGTATTTCTAACATGCCTCCTAGATGCATCTCTGATGTTGTCTTTTCTTCCTCAAGGCAAAGTTGAATTCTTCAAGAAACAGTTTCTGACATTTTCCAACCAGACTCTGACAACTGCCATGGAATACCTCATGAAATTAGGTTTCTTGGCTTTGACAATTCTCTTGATTCCTTCAGCCAGCCTTCACATGAGGAAAATGTATTTCTGTATTTTTATTTATTTCATTTTGATAACCAGGAAGACAGACTTGTTCAGGGGCCATTTTCAGCCATGACCCAGGTACATTGTACAATGAGGAAGGATGCAACAGCACAGCAAGGCAAACACAGATAGCAATGCAGAACTTTCAGCACTGGCTTTAGCAGGATGGCGCGTTAGAGGACATTTTATATATATATATATATATATATATATATATATATATAGATAGATACATTATATATATATATATATATATATATATATATATATATATATATATATATATATATATATATATATATATGGGCAGAACAGTTAAATCAGATATCCACCAGATCCTTAACCAGGCATTGCTCCCAAGTCACCCCTGAAAAGGGACTATGTGTCCAGTGGCCCTACCTGGTTAACAAATAGGATTATTATTATTAAAGATAAGAGCTGTTTTAATTTATCTATGCTTTTAGCAGAACAGATGGTTGTTAAATTGTTTGCATACTGCATTGTTTGCTTAAAAGCGAGGTGGAAATCTTTAATGAATATATATATATATTGAACAACAGGGTACCTAAAATGGATTTTTGAGGGACACCCATTGTAGTGGGAAGGAAAGAGAAGATACCATTTGCCATTTTATTGCTTGTTGCCCATTTGAGAGGAGGTAGGAAAACCAAGATAGTGAAGTTTCATGTATTCCTAGGCAAGCTAGTTTTTGAAGCAATTCCTTGTGGCACACCATGTCGAAAGCTTTGGATAAATCCATGAAAAGTGCTCAGACTAAGTTCTCAGAGTTTTGATATTGGTTAACAGATGTTATAAAACTATGGAGAGCTGTACATATGCTATGAAAATGATGGAAACCATACGTTGTAAGGGAAAGGAGGCAGCTGTCAGTAAGAAAGCTGAGGAGTTGAGAGTGGATGGCTGTAGACCTAAAGTATGTTAACTCATATGAGTTTCCACCTTTATGGAGAGGAAGAATGTAGCACCTTTTCCACAGGGTGGGGACATAGCTTTTGGTGATAGAGCTGTTGATTAAGGTAGATATAAGAAAAGCTAAGGCATCAGAAGCATTTTTTAAGTACTCATATGGCATGTTATTAAGGGCAAGGGTGGTAGGTTTTAAGGTTAGTAACAGTCTTAAGAATGAAGTCCCCACTGTTGTACGTGATTTGCATAAGAGGGAGATTAAGTAACTTTTGTCTAGATGTGAAGACCATATTTTTTGTCTTGTTAGGATTAATTAGTAGTCTGTTGGAGAATATCCAACTGCAAAGTGATGAGAATTTGGATCGTAACTTATATTGATGTTTGATAAAATTCTTGCCTGACTCCATTAATAGGATGCCATCACTGCATATGAGAACAATATGGGGTCCAAACACAGAGCCCTGTGGTACTGCTATGTTTAGAGTACAGAGTTTTGACAGTGTACCTTTGAAGTATACTTTGAAAATTTTGTTGTACAGGTAGCTTTTAGCTTTTAAACCATTGTAGGGTATTGTTGCCCAAAGTAAGCCTTCTTAGTTTATTGATCAACAGTGAGTGAATGCTTTGAAAGCTCTTGTCAGTTCTATAATCAGGATTCCAGTTAGGAGGCTGTTGCCCATATTGTTAAATATTAAGTCAGGGGTGTTGCCATATTGTTAAATATTAAGTCAGGGGCTTTGTAAAGTTCAGTAATAGTACTGAAACCATTGCAAAAACCATGCTGCTTGTCACACAGAAGGCCATACTGGTTAATGTAGTTGAGGAGTTGTTTGTAATTTAGTTTTTCAAAAATCTGTATTAGAGGACAAAGATTCATTGTAGGTCTGTAATGATTTTGGATGGTAAATGTTTGGGAGAGGTAAGATAGTGGCATACATCTCCCAGTCATTCAAAAAGTAATTTTGGACCCAACAGCAGCACCCCATATTGTTTCAGATTTCAGTCATAGGGTTTGTAAACATGGAGATACTATAGTGGCTGAATTAGCTGTCTCTCAACCTAGGATGTTATGTTGTCCTATCTCGCCTTCATGCTTACTGGATCGGCTCCGACTTGGCCGCATGCTATAACTCGAAGTCTTTCACTTGGCTCGTGGCTGAACACCTATCCCATCATGCAGTGTGTGATTCCCCAGATCTTGTTTGCTGATTAACAAGATCAGAGGTTCTTCATCTTGGCCGTGGCTGTTTTTGGAAATTTTATATATCTCATATTTTTCGTAACTCTTTTTGCTCTTTAGTTACATAGTGCTGTTTTATATAGATAGTTGTTCTTCTGGTGTTGTGTGTGCTGTTTATTCTATACATTACTGTGATTACTGCTTAGTTGGCCGTCGCCTTTAGTCACAGGCCTTTTTCTTCCCCATCCCGGTGTAAAGTTTTTAGTGGTTCTCTTTCTAGTGTGTGTGTATATCTCCTTATTAGCATTTCTTGGCTCATTTAAGTTAGTGCCAAGTGCCTATTTGAATTAGAGGGCATAGATAATCTTTCTTTAATTAGATTTTCTCTCTTTAGTAGCAGTGCTAGGTCCGTTTAAGTTAGAGGGCCTAGCGCCCATTTAACTTGAGGGCAGAACTGAACTTTCCTTATATATATATATATATATGTATATGTATGTGTGTGTGTATATGTATATGTGTGTATATGTATATATATATATATATATATATATATATATATATATATATATATATATATATATATATATATGAGTTCCCCTTCAGAAGACTGAAACATCATAAGTTCAAAATTCATAAGCCTGAAAACTCAAAAGCCTGAAACCCAAAAGCCTGAAAACACACAAAATACATATACTGACTTTAAACAACATAAACCATATTACTTTCCACTAAGTATAAGCCCTGCACCCCTGCTACTTAAATATATCAACTCCAAGATTGCACTTCACTACACTAAGTGCAATCTTGGAGTTGATATATTTAAGCAGCAGGGGGTGTGGGGGGTGCAGCCCCCCACATCGGGGGTGCCGGGGAGCTTGCCCCCCTGCTCATACTTGGTGACAACTGCTATGCTTTGCTTTGTATGTGTTTCTGTGTGTCTTTGTACTGGCATATTAGCATTATTTGTGTTCTGTGTGTTTTCAGTCTTTTGAGTTTTCAGGCTTTTGAATTTTGAGGCTTTTGGTTTCAGCTTTATGAATTTCGAGCTTATGATATTTCAGTCTTCTGAAGGGGAACTATATATATATATATATATATATATATATATATATATATATATATATATATATATATATATATATATATATATGGATCTACTTCATATGGTCGACATTTCAGAATGTCGAAGACCATATGATCGACATTCGAAATGTCGACCATTAAATAAAAAAAAAACACACAACAAAAGCTTACCTTCACGCTTCCCCCCCACACCCCCCCTGGAACTTAAATATACCAACTCCGAGATCACACTACAGTGCAGAAGATGAAAATCTTTCCATTCCACACTGTACGGAGATGCTGGTTCCGCATGGTCAACATTTTGAATGTCGATCATATGGTCTTGAACATTCTGAAATGTCGACCATGTGAAAGGGACCCATATACATAATTGTACGGCTATGAAGTATTCGAACAACATATGTTCGAACACTTCATAGTTCAGCAGGTTATGTGAGCGAACGTTATAATTGCGAATGGACTGTGCATTCGCAATTATAACATTCGCTCATGTAAGGGGATTGCGGTACAGTGCGGTTAGGGAAGTACATCCCTTTCCTCACTGTAGTGCGATCATTAAGTTAGGGGGGTGCAGTGGGGTTTGCCCCCCCCTGCATAGATGTGAGTTTAGGCTAGTTAGGTAGGGAGTTAAAGGAAGGATGGGAGTGCTGTTAATTGTCGAAAATGTCATGAGCGACATTTTCGACAATTAACAGCTGTTTTCGACATTAGGTACATACGGAAATGTTCATTTCCAATGTTAAAATTCGAACATTCATATACTTTTTTTTTTATTTTCGATTTTTTGATAGTAAACCTATATATATATGTATATATATATATATATATATATATATATATATATATATATATCTTCTTCTTCTTTCGGCTTTTTCCCGGTTAGGGGTCGCCACAGCGGATCACTTGTCCGCACATTGAATGGCAGTGGAGTTTTACGGTGTCGAGTTGCCAGCCCGGCGCCCAACCTTCCACAGAAGGCACACTCACATGCACACCTAGGGCCATGTTGTCAATCCACCTGCTGTATGTATATAGATATATACAAAGTGATATATTGAAATCAATGTGCTGGCTCTTTGTTTTGTACTGTTCTGTGTGGAGCCTGACATGTCTCATCCTCCTGTGCATTGGGTGATCATTGGGTGAGTCGAGACTCCCCCAGAATCACCCTTTGAAGAGGCTCTCTAAAGAAAACATGCAAGAGGAAGCATCTTGACTTCACCAGGAGTCATCTTGACTCACACTCTCCTTCAGGAGTCAGAAGGGGTCAGGAAGGTCCTCTGAAGATATCTCTGAAGATATATCTTAGAAATCCTGAAACAGAGAGGCTGAACAGAAGCCCATCAAAGCTTCTTGATGAGGGAGAGTGAGGTACCTACCTGCCTTCAGGCCTTCTCAGATCTCAACCTTCTCAACCTCTGGGATGAACTATTGTGGTTAGTTGAAAGGGTGAGGAGCTACCAGACACATTGGAACCAGTCTCGAGGCCAAATAATTTTATAAACAGCTCCATTAGAAAGACTTTCTTACTAAAGGCATCCCTCCCCTGTAGATGGTGGTGGCAGAAGCCATCAAGAAGGAACTCTCTGAACATCCCCTCATCTGTCTTCTCATTTTACCCTTTAGATCGCTGGAACTACCTTATGCACTTCAATAGGCTACAAGAGATCTGAAGGAGTTAGGAGTACTACTCAAGGCTCACTAGCTGCAGGGGTTTCAGATTCAAACAGGAACTCTCAGCTATCCACCTAAAATTCCATAGTAACTCCTCCATGAGGCTGATTTTCTATGAAGCCTACACAGTCAAGAGTCCAAAAACCTTTCTTTGTTCTCACCAGATAACAGTACAGGAAGGAAAAAAATGCTTGCTGCCATGTCAGCATATTACCTTATAGGAGCAGAATTAGACAGTGTTCCCATGATGGGAGCTACCCTCAGAAGAAAAGCTTCTTGTACTCAAACAACAAATTCATCATCTCCTGCCTGCCACAAAGTAACAGTGAAAACAGTCCTGAAAGTTCTAGGAACTATGGCAGGAACGATAACCCTAGTCCCATTATACAGGATGCTCATGATTCTTGGTGGCTCCTCTCCAGTCATGTCACGCTAGGGCAACCCTTTACCCCAAAACAACTTCTGGCAACAGTGACCACTAACACCTCCCAGATAGGGGGGGGCATTATCTGGGGAGGATGGTCCAAGGCACATGGCAGGAACACAAGACCCATTTGCACATCAATGTTCTAGAGATGAGAGCAGTGCTCTTGGCATTGCAAGCACTTCAGGGCTCTCTTCCACTAGGAATAATTGCAATTCAGCCAGACAATATGTCCGTGGTTTGGTACATAAGTAAGCAAGAAGGAACCAAGCCTTACCCCCTTTGCCGAGAAGCTGTCAGGGTATTGTAAAGGGCAATCTCTTCCCAATGCTTCTGATAGCAACACACATCCCAGGGAAGTCCAATGTGATAGCGGACAGGCTGAGCAGAGCAATATTGATGCCTCACAAATGGTCCCTAAAGAAAGAGATAGCGGAAAGGATATTCCAAAAATGGGGCCAGCCTTGCTGCAACCTATTTGCGACTCCCATGAATGCCAAATGCAGCAGCTACTTTGCCCTAATCCCCCCTCCAGGGGAGTCACCAAGGGATGCACTTGTCCACGATTGGCCCTCGGGACTACTTTATACATTTCCCCCATTTTCTCTAATATCCAAAGTCATTCAGAAAGCCTACTCATTGGGAAGCAGGATAATTCTCATCGCTCCATACTGCCCTCATCAGACTTGGTTTCCCTTCCTCTGGCCTCATCTTCAGGAGGAACCATGGACTCTGGACCCAGTTCGAGACCTTCTGACTTGTATGTCGGGAGTGCTCCACCCCTCCCTCCAAACCCTCAATTTGACAGCATAGCTGCTCCAGTTCCCAACTTAGTCAGGCTTCACAATTTTACACCAGTAGTTAAGCACATCTTGGTATCCTCACACAAGGCTACAGTGAGGAAGCTATATTCTAGTAAATGGAAAAGGTTCTCACACTGGGCACAGAGTGAAAACATTGACCCTTTTTCTGCCCCGATCACTTATATTCTTGAGTTCCCATCAGAGGTTTTTCAACAAGGTTCAACGGCAGCTATTATCAAGGTGCAATTAGCTGCACTCTCAAATTTCCATATCGGTGATGGGATTTCGAACTTGATGTCACACAGAATATGTAAGGCATTCTTAAAAGGTACCTGTTTATTAAGACCCCCCCCATTAAAGAACCACTCTCACTATGGGACTTGAGAATTTTGTTCGAACATATCTGACCTTACCCCCATTTGAACCCTCATCAACTTGTGACCTCAAATTTCTGTCTTGAAAACAATTTTTTTAGTTGCTATTACCACTGCAAGAAAAGTTTCGAAATTGCAACCTTTATCAATCAGACCTCCTTATTTGACCTTCCATAAGGATCTCCGGACAAACTCATCATTTTTACTTAAGGTGTGTTCACAAAATAACTTAAATCAGTCTGTTGAGCTGCCAGTGTTCTTCCCTAATCATGGCAAGAAGGCAGAATACATGCTACATCAGTTAGCTGTGCATAGACAACTTTGCTTCTATTTGCATAGAACCAAAGATTTCAGGAAATCTGATCAATTGTTTGTTTCCTTTTTGGAAGTCAAAAAAAGCATGCCAGTCTCTAAAGTCTCACTCTCAAACTGGCTTTCAAATTGTATTACCTTTATTTACAATTCTAATAACAGACAACTACCATTCAAAGTCAAGGGTCACTCTACTAGATATATGGCAACGTCATCCGCTTATCTAGCTAGACTATCAATGGACAGTATTTGTGCCACTGCTATGTGGACAAGACCTCACACCTTTATTACTCATTACAAAGTGGATTTGGCCTCCAGGGACAGGGCCTCCTTTGGTTCCACTGTGCTAAAAAGTGTACTCCCATGAGCCACCCAGGGAATATGGTGCTAGGGACACTGTCCCAACCAGTACGAATGAAGGGGAGATAGAACAACATAACATAAAGAAGTTATGTACTCACCATAACGTTCCATGTTTGTTGTCCATCTCACCATTCATTCTTACGATCCCTCCCACCTTCCCCTGCCTAAGGCTTCTAGAGAACCTGGAGGATTTCTTTCCTTGGACAAGGAGCTCCTTTGGCTTTCTTCCCTTTTAAGTATCCTTTATTATAGGACTAGTGTACACATATGGCTATGGTTAGCAGCAACAAGATCTGGGGAATCACACACTGCATGATGGGATAGGTGTTCAGCCATGAGCCAAGTGAAAGACTTCGATCTATAGTATGCATCCTCAGCTCCAAACCCAACCAGTAAGAATGAATGGTGAGATGGACAACAAACATGGAACATTATGGTGAGTACATAACTTCTTTTTTTCCCTTTTTTCCCATCCAATCCCTACTTGGTCTGTAAGTACAGATGCCTCAGACTTTGCTTGAGAACTGTATTCAAAGGGGTCAAAGTAAAGGTTTTGTGGAACACGCAGGACACACTGAAACAAATAAATGTCAAAGAAATTATGGTACTAATAAATGCTGTCAAAAATCTAAACCGTCTTTGGATTCCAGGCCCTCTAACAGTAATCATAGACAGCACCACAATGATGTGGTACATAAACAAAAAGGGGAGAACCAAATCCTACCCTCTTTGCAGACTAGCTATAGCAGCCTGTGAACTAGCAACTCATCACAATCTGTGCCTCCAGACTACTTACATCCCCTTAGAGCAGCATATAATAGCATATAAACTGACCAGGACCAGGACATACCCTCCATGATTGGAAGATTCACTCAGGGGTCTTTCAGGAATTGATCCAAATGTGGAGAACTCCTTGAGTAGATCTGTTTGCCTCCATTCACAACAGACTGTTAAAGGCATTTTGCTCCAGAACTTTTTACAGAAAGCCATGGAAGATAGATACCTTTTAATTCTCATCTTTTCAATCATTCATCCATCAGATGAGCATTCCCAATATGTACTTATCCACAGAACTCTTCAAAACTTCTCCTCATTTCCACTGATCCCTAGAAGATATGAAAAGCCAAGGTCATTCTTAAAACCTATTTTTGGCCCAAACAAGTATGATTTTGCCGTGCTATAGTCTCGTCTTCTGAAGCAGCATCTCTAACTAAGGTCCTTCAGAACACTCCCACACACCTGTCTTGTCTGATGATGATATTTAGCCAAATAACACATGTCAAATATTTATTTATTTATTTTATTTTATATTTGTTAACCCGGAAAAAGTCCAACTGGACACATATCCATTTTCAGCGGAGGCCCGGGGAGAAAAGCTCCATTTCTCATAACTTCCGTTTGGCTTTGACATGCATAGTTGTTCAATATTACCACTGCTGCAGTAGTGTATGGGTTGTGTCTTGACCAAGACACAGCAACTCACCAGCTTCCAAAAGCTCTGGATCCCTCCTTCTGATCCACTCTGATTACTGACTGTCAAGCTCTGAGGAGAAAAAAATCAGTAGTCAGAGTGGAAAATCTTCAGTAATTTCTTGCTGCCTCATGAAGAAGCAGCTTAGAGGCTCCAAGAGAGCAACAGCCAGTACTTCACTTGTATCTCTGGCAGATAAGTTCTTTCCTGACATAAATTGCATTTGGGAGATGCAGTGGTGCAGTGGATGGCATTGTTGCGATACAGCAAGAATTTCACTGGTTTGATTTTTGGCTAGAGTGCCTTCTGTGCATGTCCTCCCTGTGTTCGTGTGGGTTTCCTCCAGGTACTCCGGTTCCCTCACCGATTCCAAAGACATGCATCTGGAATGTTTTTCCCCTGACCTCCACTGAAAATGAGCTCTGTCCCAGTTAGAATTTCCTGGTAAACAAATGTTAAATAAATAAATATATTTATTTTAAAAAGTTCTTATTTATTTTATTTTATTTTATATATATATATATATATATATATATATATATATATATATATAATAAAATAAATAAGAACTTTATTTACTGAAGATTTTTCACTCTGACTACTGATTTTTTTCTCCTCAGAGCTTGACAGTCAGTAATCAGAGTGGATCAGAAGGAGGGATCCAGAGCTTTTGGAAGCTGGTCAGTTGCTGTGTCTTGGTCAAGATTCTTTACTTTCCCAGTCGGTGCTGTCTTCACCATCTGCACTGCAGCAGACTCTACCCACCCCTTCGTTGCCGAAGTCTGAACCATTACTTGTTCCCAGGATAAGGTATTCCCCTTCCATAGACCCCTTTGTGGGTCAACTTCCCAGTCCTTTTTTGGAAAGGCCAGAATCTCCCTCAGGGATGTCTCTTCGAGCTTCCAGGAGTCTTTCCAAGGTAGACATTGTTAAGTTGATGGATCAGCTTTTGGTGGCCAGGAGTCTTCCTGCCCCTTCTCAGACCTATCTTCCCTTGGGAGTTGGGATTTTTTGCTCCCAGGACTCCTCCAGATTTTCCTGCTCTGACCTCCTCAGGAGGCTTAGAGCCCACCACTTCAATTCTCCTGGTTCCAGCTGTCCTGGTGCCAGTGGGCACTCACTCTTCAGCTCCAGGGACTGCTCTGACATCTTCAGTTCCCTTGGAACTGGTAAATTCTTGGGGCTGTAGCTCGACTGTAAGTTCCATGAGTTTCGGATCAGTTCTTGTTTTTTATTCAGAGTCATCCTTAGCTCTCAGAACCCTGACAGTTGTGGGCTCTTCCATGGCTCCTGCTTCAGATGGCAGTCCTTCAGAGCAGGGTGTGACCTCGGTTTCGGGCTTCCATCCCTCTTTGAGGGGGCCTGCCTTCCAAGTCATGAAGAGGGCATTAGCCTCTGTGGGCTCTCTGCTGGCCTCTTCTGCATCAGAGTGTCATATGTCTGTACCTTATGGCCCAGAGCTGCTGCCATCTTCCATGTCAGGACAGCAAGCACCAAAGCTGCAATTTACCCCTGTACAGGGCCCCTCTTCTTTGGAGTCCTCCTCAGAGATTACCACTAAGGAACCACACCAAAAGAAGATGTGTAAGAGGAAGCACTTAGACTCCATGGAAGAATCTGTCACAGAAGACATGGACTTTGATGAGGGGGAGGGTTCTCCTTAGTTACCCCCTGAAGATGTCACCTTTGGAGATATTCTGGAGATACTAAAACAGAGGGGTGCTTAGAAGCCCATAGACTCATCCTCTGAGGAATCTGTGTACTTGGAAGCCTTTGTTGCTTGCCCATCTACTTCCTGGTTGACCCCACCCACTGACAACCTCATTAAACTGATTGCACAGCGGGCATGAAAGGCCCCTGATTCCATAGAGCTGATTGCCCAGAGACCAGACAAAATCTTATTAGCCCCTAAAGATCACCAGTATTGGGCAAAAGGTTTAGCAGTAGATGCCATGATGGTGACAGCAGCCACCAAGAAGGAACTCAGAGATGAGAGTACCACTGTCCAAATAGACCAGCAAAGCAGCACAGAGTTCAATAAATTTATTAGATACTTGTGTCAATAACAGACTAGTTTCGGCAAACAGCCTTCTTCAGAATTAAACTTAACCAATCAAAATTTTTTTTCATGAATATTCATTCATTTGGAACAATATTTAATTTTTTCTCATACAAAAAAAATGCTGAAATACACAAGAAAATTACAAAGTTGTTAGTATTGTTGGCATATTCCAAAGTCATATACTCATGCTCATGTTTGGAAATATGGCATATATATAAGAAGACAACTTATTGGTATGTTAAGCCATATCATCACTCCACTTTTATACTGTATGTTATGTTGTGTTATGCCATTGCATTTGATTTAGCTACAATATTTATTATTCATCTAAACCAAGGTATTGAATAAAAGTACTTATGTTAAAGGCCTAGACAAGCTATATCAAAACCCAAAACATACATTCTTAACCTCCAAGACTAATGATATGATAATATGTGCAACTAGTTAAGATAATAAATAAAAAGCTTGCATAACCACAAGGGTTCAAATTGGTCATTGTTTGCACATGGACATTGTCCATATCATATGTATTATTGAAGTAGGGCCCATGATCAATACCAAACCAAAATGTTTATATGTTCATTAACCCTACATAAGGGGTAACCTGAAAAGATGTAATCCACTACTTGGTGTCAGATTTATCAACATTAATATTAAAGAATAACCAAATTCTCCTATAGGGCTTTGAGATTTAGAATGAATGAACACCGCAGTGATATGAAAAACCATAAGGAGACTAGTGCCTTATATCAACACACATTAAAACATCCTCAGGCCAGGTTCACCTTTATGGTTATTGATCGCATTTCTGGAGATAGAACCAACAAACAGGGCTGGCATGGGTTACTGGATCAAAAAGAGAAATATTGGATTACTACATTGGGGGGTCTATTTCATCCTGGATTGAATGACCATTTATAGGAGAATTTGATTATTCTTTAATATTAATGTTGATAAATCTGACACCAAGTAGTGGATTACATCTTTTCAGGTTACCCCTTATGTAGGGTTAATGAACATATAAACATTTTGGTTTGGTATTGATCATGGGCCCTACTTCAATAATACATATGATATGGACAATGTCCATGTGCAAACAATGACCAATTTGAACCCTTGTGTGCAAGCTTAACATATTTTTTATTTATTATCTTAACTAGTTGCACATATTATCATATCATTAGTCTTGGAGGTTAAGAATGTATGTTTTGGGTTTCAATTAAGTACTTGATATTCAATACCTTTGGTGCTTTAGATGAATAATTGTTTAATATACTGTCAATGGCTATACAAAATAGAGACTACATAAAATGAGTATATGTGGGGATGGATATGATAATATATAAATAAGTTGTGTCTATCCTATGTACGTGTCTTTGGGGTGTTCACCCTTACTGTTCAGGACTGATTTTATTAGTACCTAAGACATGTTATTACTACATAGTTGTACTTACTATCATATTATTAGTCTTGGAGGTTATTAATACATATTTTGGGTTTAATCCTTGATTTAAGCCTCACATTATGGATGATGCTGATTATCTATTTTATTTTGTTCCTTGCACCACGCATATCTCACATATGTATATTCACTGTGACTATTTAATTTAAGTATTTGATATACTATACATTTGGTGCTTTGATGAACATTGGTTTAAATACAGTTTATACAAACATGAGCATGAGTATATGACTGGATGGATATGCCATAATATACTAACAACTTTCCAATTCTATGTATGCATTTCTTTGGGGTGTCTATCCTCACATTTAGGATTGATTTTGTCAGTATATATGTAGTACACACATTTTTTGTATGAGAAAATTAAAATATGTTTCAAATTTATGAATATTCATGAGCAAAAAATTTTGATTGGCTCTAGTTAAGTATTTAAATGATGATTAAAATGGAACTTGACTACATTGTGTTACACTGAAGAAGGCTGTTTGCCGAAACTAGTCTGTTATTGACACAAGTATCTAATAAATTTATTGAACTCTGTGCTGCTTTGCTGGTCTATTTGGTGCTTTCTACTTGGTTTGGACCGTGCAATCCCTCGTGCATAGGACTTGGTATGTGCAGTACCACTGTCCACCCACCTAACTGAGAGTCTAGGAAGGTGGACAGATTTGGAAAGCGGGTCTATGCTTCATTGACCTTTGCCCTAACATTCTTGAATTTCATGGCACACTTTATTAGACTCCATGGGGATCTGATTAAGTAGTTATTGGATACCCTTGCTGGAGCTGTGTCTGACGAGGTGCAGGATAAAGTTGCCTCTCAGCTGGCAACCCTGGAGTCTATATCAAACTTGTCTATGAGGCTCATCGCATATGCAGTCAAGGGGATGACCAGAGCAGCGGGTTCAGGCATTGCCATAAGACGTCACGCCTGGATGCGTTTGTGTGAGCTTGTAGAGCCTTTCAAGTCTTCCTTCATCAATACTCCTTTTGACAGATCTTCCTGGTTTGGCCCCAAAGACAAAGACACACTAGCTAGGTGCGAAAAAGATGGAAAGACCCTTTCTGCTGTGGGCATTCATTCTTTTACTCCTCAGTGATCCTACTCCAGGAATCAGAGGAGTGGGAAGATGTGGTTCAAGAAGTCCCAAGGGTCTTTTCAGAATACACCTGGTGGTAGCTTTCCTCAAGGCAGAGGGGGGAGCTCTAATGGAAGATGCCAATCCATTGGCAGAGGTGGCCCATGAAATAAAGGCTCCAGTAATTCCTTCTTTGGACAACCCTACCAGCACTCCTAAAAGGAGGCCCGATTGCTTACCTCTGGAAGCAGTTGGGGGAAGATTTTCACTGCAGCTGACAACCTGGCAACTAATAACTTCTGATACTTATTTCCAGTTTAGAGTGCTGCCCCTCGGTCTCACCACAGCCCCCAGGATGTGAATGAATGGCAGCAGTCACAGCTCACTTGAGAGTACACTGATTCTGGGTGTTTCCTTACTTAGATGACTGGCTCCTCACCACCCCCACCAGGTGCCTACTGCTCCGGGCAACAGATTTCATCCTGCACCTTTTCAACTCTTTGGGCATCACAGTCAACAGAGAAAAATCCCAGCTGACTCCAACAAAAGATCTAGAGTTTATAGGAGCTTGCTTCAATACAAACTCTTGTGTAGCTTCTCTCCCTCTGCAGAAACTACAAAAAGATAAGGTCTCAAGCACAATTCATCATATCCAAAGACAAAGTCCCCACTCTTCTTGTCGTCCAAGCTTTAGGGTCTATGACAGCAACCATTACCCTAGTACCTCTGGCAAAATTTCACATGAGGCTACTTCAGTGTCTCTTAGCTGCACAATGGTCCAGCCTAACACATCCAATGACTTATCCCATTTTAATAACAAGTCGCTGCAAATAGGATCTATCCTGGTGGATGCAGTCAGAGGAAATTTTACAGGGCCGTCCCTTTATTCCCTCTCAGCCCAAGGCTATAGTGACCATGGACACCTCCCAGAATGGGGGGGCATTATCTGCAAAGAATAGTCCAAGGCACTTGGTCTGCACAAGAGGCCAATTTGCACATCAATTTCCTGGCATTGAGGGCAGTGCTGTTAGCATTGCAAGCCTTTCAATCTGCTTTTTCTTAACAAATGGAAGAGATTTTCAGTTTGGGCCTGTACAAATAATCTAGACCCCTTTTCATCACCTGTTGAGAAAGGTTTTAGAATTTTTAGCTTCTCTTTTTGATCAAGGAGCTTCTGCTTCCACCATTAAAGTTCAGTTATTATCCATTTCTAATTTCCACAATGGCTATGATGACCATTCTTTAATTTCCCATTGCTTATGCAAAGTTTTTCTTAAAAGTACCTTGCATCTAAAGCCTCCTTTCAAGGACCCTGTAGCTCCATGGAATCTGACACCAGTTTTGCAATATTTGGTACTCCCACCCTTTGAACCAGCAGAGACTTGCCATCTCAAATTTCTGTCATGAAAAATTATTTTTCTAGTAACCATTACTTCTGCCAGGAGAGTTTCTGAGATTCAGGCATTATGTCTAAAATCTTCATATCTAATTTTTCATAAGGATATGGTTTTATTGAGAACTAACCCTTCCTTAACCCTTCTTTTCTTCCTAAGTTGGTCTCAGAATCTAATATTAATCAGGCTATTGATTTGCCCTTTTTATTCCCCAATTTCTCCAATAAAGGTGAATATTGCTTGCATTTACTGGATGTTCACAGACAATTACATTTCTGCCTTGACAGGAGCAAAGAGTCTAGAAAATTGGACCAGTTATTTATTTCCTTTTCAGGTCTAACTCTGGGAAAACCTGACTCAAATGTTACCTTATCAAGATGGCTAAGACATTGTGTTACTTTCATTTATAATTATAACAACCACAAGTTATCTGTGCCTGGAAAAGCGCACTCTATGTCTGCTGTTTTCCACTTCAGGGGTCCGTGGATGAAATATGTGCAGCTGCAACATGGGCTCCTCCACATACCATTATCACTCATCACAAATTGCATATGGTCTCCATGAGAAGAGCATCCTTTGGCTCTATGGTTCATAGGCATATTCTTCCATAATGCCATCCAGGACCTAAAGTAGTTGGGGACTCTCTCCCATTGGTCAAGAATGAATAAAGATTGATAACATCAGATAAAGAAGTTATGTACTTACCATAACATTCCATCTGTGTTGTCAGTCTTCATTCATTCTTGACATCCCACCCTCCTTCCCTCTCCTACAGATTCCCCGGAGAATCGGACACTTGTTCTTGGAACCTGTAGGTTTCACCTTGGACATGGCTTCTACCTTTGCCTATCTGTTCTTCTGCCATACTATTTGGCTGCAAACTTGATCCGAGATAATGGAGAGAGGGTCATTGTGGGTAGAGTCTTAGCTCGAGAGTTTTTTGGCTGTTGCAAGCTGTATAACAGCAGAGCTGCTACCGAGTTTTGGAAACGAGTCCTATTGGTCAAGAAAGAATGAAGATAGATAACACCGATGGAACGTTATGGTAAGTTCATAACTTCTTTTTTATTACTTTTGCTTTTTGCGAAGGTTCTGTCCCTTTAAGAAACATGGTATTCTGTACTACCATTTGCTTCCTGTCTAGAATCACTATATTTAGTTTTGCATAGATTCAGGGATAATTTGTTATAAAATCTACTGCTTATGCAAACCTTTATATTGTGTTTTGTGCAGAGCAGTGTTTTACTTGGGTAGAGACTGTCAATACATGTGCTTTTTTAGCACTTTGACAACTTACCTGCAATTTTTCTGTCAGACTAGTTCCCAACTTATTCTAAGTATTGACAGGATTTTATATTCTGGTGCATGCTTTATTTGAATATGTACTGCTTATACTCACATTGTGATAACCTACCCATTTTTCTATGTCAGTCTAAATTTTCTTATAATGAACACAGACATATTATGGGTTTACCATTTCTATTTTAGGGGAAATATACTGCTTGAGGGCATGCTGTGATAACTTATCTTCTGTTTACTCCTGTCAGACTACCTGTACTTCTGAGTAGTTCAGACATAGTTTTATATATAAATGATTTCCTTGTGTTCAGTATATCGAGTATTGTGTTTACTAGAGACCAGACTCGAATATTAGAGAAAGTAGTGAGTTTTATACCCTCCTTGCACTCACCTATGAGTGAGTTTACCGTAGATTTAAAGTATTTTGGGAGAAATGTGACTTTGAAATATATCCTTGGTAATACAAATAATGAAGAATCTCAAGCTAGATATGGATACAGGAAACCAAGTACATTTGTTCCTGTTTGTCATCCAGCTGTAGATGCCTTCGTATGATTATGTGAAAACGAAGTGAGTGAATATAGGTAGTAGAAGGGAAGTAAACATTTCCATAACTTAACTCTGAATGAGAAGAAAGCATTATTTGAACTACAGAGTATGAAGGACATCATGATTAAGCAAGCTGATAAAGGAGGGGCAATTGTAGTCATGGATATGTCATTCTATGATATCAAGATGAAGGAGATGTTAGCAGATACAGCTACCTACCAGAGGATCGGTAAAACAGAATTGAACAATATTATACGAAGTGTCCAAGATATTCTCTATGACAAATTGATGAATAGATCCATAAGCAAAGAGCTGTCTGATTTTTTTGAAGTACATCACCCTACTATACCTAACATCTATGGAATGCCCAAGATACATAAGAATCTACATGACCCTCCTATGCGACCTCTTATTTTGGGAAAAGGATGGATAACTGAACCCCCTTCTATTTTTATAGAAGGGGAGTTAAAGAAATTGTTACCCCACGCACCTGCAGTGATTAAAGACTCAGCTGAGTTCTTGAATAGACTGTACAAGAAATTACATCAGATTAACACCCCTAAGGATTTACTACTAGTAACTTTGGATGTGAACAGTCTATTCACATACATACCTAATGACTGGGGAATTGAAGCAATAACAGATTTTGGTGTTAAACATAAAACAACCATTGATATCCACCTACTATGTAGTCTCCTAGAATTGGTTTTATATAACAACGTATTTCTATATGGTAGTGTCTATTATCTGCAGAAGTCGGGAGTAGCAATGGAAACCCCATGCGCAAATAGCTATGCTAATTTGGTCCTGGCAAGATGGGAAGAGCTATGGAAAGTGGATGTTAATAATAAATGGAATAATAATATAGTCTACAATCGGTTCGTGGATGATATTTTTCTTCTATGGGAAGGTGATTCAACTTCCTTGGAGCAGTTTGTATATTTTTTGACCAACACAACTTCGTTTTTGAAATTTGAGGTGACCTCTTCTAATATGGAGATAGAATTTTTGGATGTTAAGTTGATGTTAGATGACACAGGATGTATTAGTACTAGAATATACAGAAAATCTCTATGGTGCAATCATCTGTTACACAATACCAGTATGCATCCTAGACATGTCCTTGACAATATAGTGACCAACCAATTAACTCGAGTGTCTAAACTTTGCATGAGGGATGAAGATTATATGGAAGAGCAAACTAAACTCAATGACTTTAACAAGAGAGCATATAAAATCAAAGAAACACAAATTAATGAAGCAACTACTTTGGAACGATGATCTCAGAGACCTTATGTTTCAGACCAAGGAGGAATAACTAAGGCCAATCAAAAAGAGGCAAAGCCCAATTTGAGATGTCAGTTAACATATAGTACTGACAATCTTGCTATTACCCGCGGTTGTGGTGCTGCAGTAGCATTGTCACCTCACAGTAAGACGCTGTCCGGTTCGATTCTCAGCTAGAGCATCTTTTGCGTGGAGACATGCGTGAATGGGTGTACCTTCGTTGAAGGTTGTGCGTCAGGCCTGGCAAGCCGGTTCATTAGCAGACCAGAGTTCCGCTGTGGCGACCCCTAACTGGGAAAAGCCAAAAGACACAAACTGACAATCTTGCTATTATTAACATCATTAGGAAATTTTGGCCAGTGTTAACATCTGACAATAAAATTAGAGAAATTGTTGGAGATCAACCCAGTTTTTCTTTTAAAAACAGGAACAATCTAAAAAGACTGTTATGCTACAGAACAGAAACTGAAGAAATCTCTGAAGACAGTAGCTTTCAAATGAGTAGGAGACTTGGTACATTCAGATGTGGAGGTTGCAAGGCATGCTCTTACATTAACAACTCGAATATCTTTATACATCCATTAACTAAGAAGAATTATAAATTTGAAGGATTTGCCAACTGTCGGAGTAAGAACATCATCTATGTGGCAATCTGCAGTCACTGCAAGGCATACTACGTAGAGAAAATGAATCAAATGCTTAAGGAACACATCCTTAAGCATTTATCTGACATAAGAAACAAAGTTACCAGCGATGCACTTTATATGCATATTAGTGCAAATGGCAGCCATTCTTTTACGTTTATGACACTAACTAGGCTTCATGAAACATTAAGAGGTGGTGATTTAGTAAATCAAATGGAAATTGAAGAAATGAAGTGGATAATGAATTTGCGTTCAGATCAACCCCCAGGTCTGAATGCATTTGTTCCTTTAAAACCTGCACTAAAAGGAAAACCTCTCCAGCATTCAAAATAACCTAATTGAAAGGGTATATATGTTACTATGGCTACTAAGTATTCTTAAATGAGTGAATATCAAAGAATGAAGGTATTTAACAGGAAGTTTTACTGGCTAACATTTAGGATTTGAAAAAGGTATTACACCGAAAGAGCTTCTCCGGTTTGAGCCAGTGTGTTTCATTTTATCATTGTTCATTTTTATTAAAGTTTTCAAGTTTAAGTTTTTAGCAGGATTGCTGGTGGAACTGTTCATTCACTGAATAGTTTTATGTACTTGTGTATTTATGAGATATGAGCTGCTTGGATTCATGTTGTGACAACTGACCTACCATTTCTTCTGTCAGCATAATTGACATTATATAGGTTGACAAGATTTTTAATTTATTGCTTGTTCATTTATCAGGTATGTGTGTGTGTTTAGTGTGCACATGGTGACAACTTACCACTCATGTCTTTTGACAGCCTAAGTTTTACTTTTATGACTGGCTAATGGGATTTTAATGTACTCCTGAATTACAGAGTATGTCTGTTGAGTGTGCATGCAGTGGCAACGTACTGGCCATTTTTTTCTGTCAGGCACAAATTAAGGTTTCTGACTTGATTTAATTGATGGCTCATGTCTTCAGAGTACTGCTGCTTGTGTTCACTCGATGAGAAATTATCTGACTTTTTTTGTCAATCTAAATTTACTTAAAAGTGATTCTGACAGGAGCCTATGTACTGTTTGTGCATTTACTAAGAAGGGGCTGAGTGGTCACAAGGTGACATCTTACCAACAGTTTATTTCTATCAGATTAAAGAGCTTCTGACAGAATTTTGGTATACTGTTAGAACATAACAGTGTTTGGGGGCTTTATTGTCAGGGAAAAGAGTGAGCATACTGCTAATGTCATCTTTTGACAACTTACCTTTCACATCTGACATATCCCATTTGGTCACAGCAGTGACATTTACCAAGAAAATTAATTATTCTGCTGGGCCGACTTCTGCAGTTCCTAGAAAGAAAACATTACTTACATGAGAGCCCATGTTTCTGTGTGGTACAAAACTGCACCTTAGCTAATAGTAGGTGCACCTGCAGCTGGCATGGTTGTTTCTTAGACCACTCGCTTACTTTTCTGTTTTCCTCTCGTGAATTTCCTAAGGCCACCATGAACTGAAGGTCAGTCACATCCTTTTTGGCTGTGTCCGGTGTTGGTCATAGGTAGTCATAGATGATACCTATTAAAGTTGTTTCCTATGAACATGACTTAGACATATGGGGATTCAAAACAAGCAAATTTCTTTCTCCACTGATCTGATAAGGAGAAAATCAATTCCTACAAATTCACACTGGGAGGTGTTTCTTTCTCAAATTACCACCAGGATGAATGAGGCATCTTTTTGGGAACATTGGGGGGGGGGGGTTCAATCTACAGTCATGATATTTCTTCTAATATATTGTAAATATATTTCTTCAGTCTACAACTTTCCTCTTCCAATACCAGCTTTGGAGGGGGTATATATTACACTGCCAATTCCAAATCTGACCCACAGTCTTCAGTCCTTTTAAAACATCTACATGACAGGCGTCTGTTACTTTCTGAACCTTACCCTCTGAATTTAGAGGGTGAACGTTTAAAGACAGGTTTCCAACATGTCTCTAGTAGCTGGTAATATTGAACAGAGGCAGGGTTTCATACCATGTCTTGTAATCTGCTTGACTAGGCATTCCTGGGTACAGTATCAAATCCTCCCACATGCCTACAAACAGCTAGAGATGTTATGATAGGACAGTTGGAAATCCTTCCACTAAAGGAACGGTTACAGCTTCGGGATTCTAGGATTACAATTCTTGCTTTTTCAGCCTTTCCTCCAGTTTTGTTTTTCTTGAATACCTGTCTCATCTACTGGATCTTTCATTCCCCTTTGGCAATTGATTGTCTCTGACTCATTGGGATTGAAAGTGATTCAAGTGGAGGACAACTCACACAAATTGAAAATTAATCTTTTTGGGAGGGGGGTGTCCTTCTCACCTTTCAAACAAGACAGAACTTTTCTTCTGGTTCCTCTGCTTTGCTTACCCTATCAGTCTTTTAACCAGTGCCAACTTTTCAAAGGATGGTATCCCAGAATGCTTCTGACACCATAAAAAACCCTCCTCACAGTCCAGTTTCAAAATCTTTCTCTCTATCCATGTTTGAGGAGGATCTAATATTCTAAATATTAACTCTTTGAAGCATTTTACTTTTACTTGCTAGAGAGGTTTTATGCTTCTGTGAGATCTATAAGATCTCTGAACTTCTGTGTCTCAGTTGCACTACTAGTTTAGTCACAATACCTCTTGGGCTTCATACATGGAACTGCAGTGGTAGGGACTGATATGGGTTAACACAAATATCTCCTTGTTTTCCTCTACTTTCAAAACAATCGGTATCTCAAGACATCTCAGCGTTTCTTTGGAAGGAATGTGCCTATGAGGGTAAAAGTGCAAGGCCACTTCATCTTTCAGACAGACCAGAGCACACTATTCTGTAAATAGTTCCAGGTAATTTTAAGGCACACTGTCCATGAGCATTATATTCTTTGATGTCATATTGAAAAAGGATGGATTCTAGAAGCTTTCTAGAAACAATTATGCTGCCACTGTGTTTAGATCCAGGACTGACATTGCTAAGACTATTCCCCAGGTTTCCTAGATCCATATTCTTCCTCTTCTCATGTTGAATAATAAGCTATGGTATTCTCCCCTTAGGCTTCTACAGGAGTGGGACTGATAAACATTGTACAGTTGTGAAAGTTACACTTACCAGAACAGTAGATGTTTGAATTCCTCACTCCTGTGGTAGCTGCTTCCAGCCACTATCCCCCTCCTTGATGTAGTGGGTTACTCTTTTTGGTTAGTTCCAGAGGAGTATGCTACTTCTTATCTAGCTGGCAAGAAAGTCCTGAAGATCTTCTATTCTATTCTGACTGCTGAATTTCCCTCTTCAGGTCTGATGAATCAACAGAGTTGATCAGAGAGAGGGATCTAGTACTTTTGGAAGTTGGCCAGTTGCTATGTCTTGGGCAAGATACAACCCATTAGCTACTACAACAATGAAGAATTCAAACATCTACTGTTATGGGTAAATGCATCTTACACAACTGTATTTTTCCTCTTGTCATCCATCATTTGCTGGGAAACTTCTCTGTTTTTGTCAAGTGAAGATATTTCTCATCCACTCTTCAGGAAAACCTTTTTTCCAGACTTCCACTCCCTGTAGGTTTTTTTTTTTTTTAAATGGATACGTTAAAACACATTGGTAAATCATTCTGTCATGCTATAAAAAACTTGTATTGATTTATACATATATATATATATATATATATATATATATATATATATATATATATATATATATATAAAACACATGCAATTATCTTAATCAGACATATTAATTCATCTTTTGAATCTCCTTCCCTTTAACACAGGTTCCCTTGATGTACCCATTTTTTTACATGCACATTTGTTGTTTCAGTTGTTGCCCTTTTAAATCTTAATTGGTCTATAGGTTTTTAAAAAATGGAGGGAAATATGTGGAACATGATTGGTTTCTTTATATGTGCTTGGTGTATATATATGTGATGTTTATACATTGTTTTTATGCGTCTGAGGAAGTAACTGATGTTATGATGTTATGAAAGTGCTTGCGCTATGTTATTAAAGGTTTTTTACATTCTGATTCGAGATGTTTGGCAAGTATTACTTGCTACAGCTGCCTTCTACTTGGTTTGGAGGGATAATTTTTCACTATTGATAACATGATGAATACTCAATTAGAAAATATGGTCACTGATTTTAATAATACAGGGTATGCCTCTGAAACTATTACAACTTTTTGTAATGAGGTTAAAAATCAGGGTGATTCCACATCAAAACCCATATTTTTTAATAACCAATCACATAGTAAGAGGTCACAACCACAACATAACACACTTAGATGCATATTAACTTTCAATAAAAATATCTCTCGACTTAGACATATCATAAGTAAACAATTATGCATACTTCAGAATGTACCTGAACTAAATTCTGTACTTCCATCACAACCTCTATTTGGTTATAAAAGATGCTCAAATTTGAAACAATCTGATGTTGTCAATCTTCATCTAGTCTTGACTCTTGGGTAGTCAGTTCTGATCCTTGGAACCAGTCCGGATGTTATACAGCTCGCACCAGCCAAAAATCTCTCAAGCTAATGCTGTAACCCCAATGCCCCTCTCCAGTTCACCCCAGGTCTCATTTGCCAGTCTTATAGCAAGACGTGTCAGCTGACTGTCCTCTCGTAATTAAGCAATATTTAAAATGTATTAGTCTTTCTACCTTTCTTTGCTATAAAACTTTAATATTTTTGTTTCTCTACCCACCTTTTTACTTGTGAGTGTGTTTCTGTACTGTTGGTATACTTTCTGTACCATCTCTGGTAGTTTAACTTCCTGTACCCATTTGTATTCCTTTCCCTACCATCGCTGGTAGTTTTTCCTGTCTCCTTTTCTCACTATCATTTTGGCAGTTTTTTCTACCATTGTTGGTAGAACCTTCTCCTTTTCCTGTGTGTGTGTGTGTGTGTGTGTGTGTGTGTGTGTGTGTGTGTGTGTGTGTAGCGTGACTGTTTATTTTTCTGCCACTTGTCAATATGGCAGATAAGCCCAGAGGCACAACTGGATTTAAGCAGTGCCAGGACTGCAGCCGAAAAATGCTTAACTTTGATGGGCATATGGCTTGTGTTTATTGTTTAGGTGCTCCACATTTAGACATAGAGTGCTCCATCTATTTCTATATAATTGTGCTGTTACTGGTGGATAGAATCACATTAGAGAACCACGACAGATTGCTGCTCGCTATATTTTTATCTGTGACTGTATAACTGTCTGGGTTTTTTTTTTCTAATGTACTTCCAATTGGCTCAGTATCTGCATATACTAAGTAGTTGGTTCAAGACATTGTCCTGCACGCGGTAGCTATTTGCTCAGTTTGCTTTTTATAATCTTTATAATATATATTTACCTTCTCAAAAGTGCTTACTCCTCTATGTACTCTTCTTTTCTAGACCCAACACCACTCTTAAGTATTCAACTGCGGTACCACCTTTAACATTCTTGTAAGAAAAGCGCAGTCCGGGTCTGAACTGTCTGCAAACAGCTACAGTTAACTTTGAGTATGTGTCTACCTGTTTGAACCATATTCATTTTCCCCTGGAGAGCACTCTGCTTTGGCTTGTAAGCAGCCCCCCCACACACACACACACACACACACACACACACACACACACACACACACACACACACACACACACACACACACACACACATCTTCCGCTTTCTTTTATTCCCTTCTGTTAGCAAATAGTATCCATAACTGATCAATACTGTGTGTTTGTTAATTTAAACTATGACCACAGTAGCCTACTGATACAAGGTTATCCTGTTTTTCCACCTGAGAAATTAAGAAATGACTTACAGTTTCAGAGCAGTCCTTGGTCAATTGTGATTGTTTCTTAACACATACTTGTCTTTGCTTTGTGATTGTTTCCAGCCCCCTCATACGAGCAA
Source organism: Protopterus annectens (assembly GCF_019279795.1). Taxonomy (NCBI): domain Eukaryota; kingdom Metazoa; phylum Chordata; order Ceratodontiformes; family Protopteridae; genus Protopterus; species Protopterus annectens. The sequence continues at coordinate 382,264,839 of NC_056746.1, forward strand.
CTAACAGGGTCTCTACCCGCTTCACTCCCCACCCTGACCCTATTCCCTCCCACCCCCAGTGGTCCCACCTTTATTGCACTCAAACGCCTCCCATCTTTCCAATAGCCAGCCACAACACTAACCCAACACTACCTCCTCCATCTTCCCACTACTATCACACCTCCTCAACTAACATGTACAAGCATACCTTTCCTATGCTGACTGCATGCACTCTCCTTGCATATCTTACATCCTACCAAAGCTCCATCATTCCCCCACTCAACCACTACCACTGTACTACTACTCACACCACCACTCATGCCTCACCCACACTCAGCTCCCCTCCCACCAGCTCAAGAACCATCCCTATGCACCCCCCACATATTTTACCAACTATATTACTCAAACATAAAGCGTCCCTACAACTTAACATAGTAACCCTCCCACCATACCTATTACCCATAGATCACAATCTTAAAGTTTCCCTTATAAACAAACACATTCAAAAACTGAGAAAACTAATAATCTCATGCATATCAAAACTAGCCCTAAGTGGAGACATCCGCCCCAACCCTGGCCCTACCATCTCCAACCCCAATCCTCATAATCAGACTAGAAACCACAACTTCTCCCATATTACAGCCAATAGAAAGCCAAGTGACTTCCTTCTACTAAGCCTAAATATTAGAAGTATATCCAACAAAGTCCATGAACTCCATGCCACCATAGACTTGTACTCTCCAGATATAGCCATCCTGACAGAAACCTGGCTAAAACCTCACATTACCAGTGAGCAAATACTCCCTACAGGTTACGGCATACTAAGAGTAGACCGGCTAAACAAAAAAGGAGGTGGTGTAGCTATAATATTTAAACAGCATCTAAACATCCAGATCTTAAAAGCATCAGCTCCACAAATAGGCAATGAAGAAATAATTTATACCAACCTCAAAATTAACCAAAACAAAACCATCAACATAATTGGATGCTACTTCCCACCTGGCCAAAACATCCCTCCACTAGAAAACCTCCTCAGCTGGTCTACCCACCATCTCCCCCAAGAAACTATCATCTTAGGTGATTTCAATATTGACTGGCAATCCTGTTCTAGCAACAATCCAACCCATCATGTACACCTTCATGGCTTCACCCAACTAGTCCAGTCACTAACCAGGATAAATAAAAACTCCAGCAAGCACACTACCCTGGATTGGATACTAGTCAGTAAGAGCCCCCAGTCATATTATAACAGGCTGCTTATCAGATAGCATCAGTGATCACTCCCCAACATTCCTACTCAAAAATACCTATACCAAGCTAAACCTGTCATCTACCGTCAAATACGTAAAAAAACTAAACTTTAACCCACTCACATTCATCTCATCCCTCAAAGAATGTAACTGGCATCCTCTGAAGTACCTCAGTCTAGATGACGCAGTTGAATTTTTTAATACTACCTTCCTGAACATTCTTAATTACCATGCCCCCATAAGATTTTCCAGAACCAAAGCACAACCCTCCCCATGGCTACAGAAAACCACTAAGCCAGAAATGAAAAACAGGGATAAAGCCTGGGAGCACTGGCGCAAAACCAAAACCCCCTCAGCTAGACAGAAATTCCTAGAACTACACAATAGAGTCAAAAAGCTAATAAAACAGGACAAATTCCAATACTACCAGTCTTCCCTAGACTCCTCACAACACAGCCCCAAACAATTCTGGTCCTCCATAAACTCCATCCTCCACCCAAGTAAAGTCAGTACCCCTCCTCCTAACATCCCGCACTCCTCAGAAAATATTGCTACCTCATTCAACACACACTTCACCCAAACCATACTATCACTAGCTAAACAACACAAACCCCCTCCCCTCCAACCCACACCTTCAACTAGTAATCTCCCCACTGCCTTCTCTTTTTCTCCTGTACCTACCTCCAACATAAAAAAACTCTTAACTAAACTTAAACCCACCAAATTAGCAGCAGACAACCTCCCAAGTGAATACCTACAAATCGCAGCTGATGCTCTGGCCTACCCAGTATCCATCTTGATTAACCGATATCTGCCAGAAAGTTACGTTCCCACACTGTGGAAAGTATCACATATAATTCCCCTCCATCCGCAGAACTAACCAATTACCACCCCATAGCTATTCTCTCTCCACTCTCCAAAATACTAGAGAGATGTATACACTCTCAGGTCTCAGGCTACCTCCTTACTAACAATCTCCTTTCCAGTACTCAGCATGGTTTCCGACCAAACCATAGCACCACCACTGCCTTACTCTCCTTTACTAACACTATCTTTCAGCATAAAAACAATTGCTATCTCTCCTCTGCTACTTTCCTAGACCTATCTAAAGCATTTGGCATGGCCCCACACAAACAACATATCTCTGTCCTCAATAACCTATCCTTCTCACAATCAGCCACCAACTGGTTTCAGAGTTACCTGTCTGACTGCCAACAATCCGTTGTATGGCAGAATGACATATCTCCCCAACTACGTGTCTCCATAGGGGTTCCCCAAAGATTCATCCTTGGACCCCTACTCTTCTCTGTTTACACCAATAATCTAGCCTCTGCACCAAACATGGCACACTCATACAATACGAAGATGACTCGACCATCATCTGCTCAGCCCAGTCCCTACCCAAACTGCAAAAAGTCACACAGGAAGCCTTTTCCTCTGTTGAAACATGGTTATCCGATGCCCAATTATTACTCAACCCAAACAAAACTAAACTACTCATCTTCCAACCCACCAAACATACTCAAAACAACTCTCACTTTAACATCACAGCAAAAGACAACACCACTATATACCCAACTGAACACACCAAATTGCTAGGAGTGGAAATAGACAATAAACTAAAATTTGACATTCACATATCCTTGACCATAAAAAAAGTCCACAAAAAACTAGGAGCGTTATACAGAAATAAGAAATTTCTCACCAAAGCAGCAAAGATTTCAATAGCAAATTCCCACCTTATCTCCACCCTACTTTATGCCTCTCCAGTATATACCAACCTAAGGCAATGTGATCTAAACAAGCTAGAGACCTGCTACAACAAAATCGCCAAATTCGCCACAGGACATCCTACCATAGTCACCACTGTCTCTCACTTGCTGAACTGGGCTGGCTTGAACTCCCTCACCTCCTTCAGTGGTATCAACTCTCACTCACCCACAAACTAGTAAACAATCCACTAAATGTCCCATCCCTCCAGAATCTACTCCAACCCTATCGCACCACCAGACCACTAAGATCCAGCAACAAAAATCACTTGCAGATCACTAAAGCCAATAACTCTGCTGGTGAAGCACTATTTTCTTGTGCCATAGCCAAATTATGGAACTCACTCCCACCCACAATTACCTCTGTACCAGCATGCACTCACTTCAAAACTTTACTAAAAACATGCTGGCTATGCCCTTGCATCTCCCACTCTAATATCATCCACCCCATCCAACCACTACCTTTCTTTCCACTCCACTAACTACCTTGATTATAGCAAGCTCAGATGCTCATAAGCCTAGTACTTATTATACAGCAGGAACTTCTCATTGTAACATTTGTTAATGTCTGTTATGTACTTCACAGATAAAGATTCTAGTTGTCTACTGATGTACTATGTTCTTCATCTGCAAATATGTTGTAAGTAATTGCTATGTTAAATTGTTAATCGCTATGTAATCCAATGTAACTACTGTCTGTTTATTTTACTGTGGAGCTTTTCTCCCCGGGCCTCCACTGAAAATGGATCTACGTCCAGTCGGACACTCCCGGTCAACAAATTTAAATAAATAAATAAATAAATAAATAAATCTGCCAGGTCTTCAGTACTAGGGTCTTGGTAGAACACCATAACAAGCTTATTCTTAAAGGGCTTCTTAAGACCCCCTTTGAAGAAGATTTATCCAAGGCCAATAAGTCTCCAAAGGCCTCTGGTTACAAAACTAGTCTTTCGGTGCCAACGTCTCCATCAGCACCAACATCAAGAGAACAAAAGTCCCCTTCTGTTGGTTCCTTCTCAGAAATGAGAGCTACGGTTCCAAAGCTCTCTGAATGGACTCATTCTTTAGCATCAGTCACTTCAGTGCCTTCATCACCAACAGTAAAAGAAAACTGAAAGTCCACCACTCAATGCTTTAATAAAACAACGAAGCATTGAGTGGTGAACTTTCAGTTTTCTTTTGTTGTTCTCTTGCTGACTGTACTTGGAAGTCCTTTAACTTTAGGTGGTTTCTTCTTTTGGAAAGTGCCTTCAGTACCAGCGCCCGCACTAGCGTCGGCACTGGCATCATCACCAGCTTCTTCAATTTCCACCTCAGTACCGGCATCTCCTTCTGCACCGCAACAGGTCATACCCCCCCCCCCTTTTGGTGCCAAAAATGTATCCTCTTTATACACCCAAGACAAAGTATTCCCCTTCCACTGACCCCTTCTTTGCTCATCTTCCCAGTCCCTTTATAGAAAGGCCAGAATCTCCCACTGGATTGTCTGTTCACCCTTCCAGGAGTCTCACTGAAGTTGATGTGGTGAGATTGGCGAACCAGCTCCTCACAGCTAGGGGTCTTTCAACTTCTTCCCAACTCTCTCTCCCTCCTGGAGCAGGGATGTTTTCTCCCAGGACTCCTCCACTTCTTCCTCTTCTAACCTCCTTGGAGGCTATAGAGCTCCCCATTCCCACCACTCAGGTTGCTATTGCTCTGGCACCAACAGCCCTCTTGCCTTTGGTTCTGGACTCTGCTCTGACTTCCTCGATTGCTTTGGAACCGATAGATTCCCAAGATCATGGCTCCACTTTCAGGCTTGAGAGGTTTGAGTAAACTCCTGTATTTTATTTGGTGTCATCCTTAATTCTGGGGGGATCTGCTTTCCAGGCTATGGAAAGAGCATTGGTGACCGCAGGCTCTCAGGTGGCTCCTGCTGTATTGGAGTTTCATCCACTGACCCCTTCTTACCGGGAGCTTCCGCCAACCTCCGCACCTGGAGAGCAAGCTCCAAGATTGCAAGATATCCCAGCTGAGGAGCAATCTTCTTCCATGACCTCCTCAGACATTTCCACTGAGGAGCCTCCTTGGAAGAAAATTTGTAAGAGGAAACACCTAGACTACCCTGAAGAATCTGTCACTGAGGACACTGATTTTGATGATGGGGAGGGTTCCCCTGGCCACCTCTGGTAGACATCTCCTTTGGAGACATTCTTGAGATCCTTAAACAGAGGGTTAACTGGAAGCCCAAAGACCCTACCTCTGATGAGTCTGTGTACTTGGAAGCCTTTGGTTCTCAACCATCTATTTCCTGGATGACCCCTCCTGCTGATGATCTCATTAAACTGATAACTCAGCCGGCTTGGAAATCTCCTGACTCCATAGAACCAACTCCCCAGAGACTGGATTTGAGGATCACTATCATTGGACTAAAGAGTTAGCAGTAGATGCCATGGTGGTAGCTGTGGCCATCAAAAAGAAACTGGCTGAGGAAAGCTGAGGAAAGTTCCTCTGTTCATCCCAGTAACCTAGAGTCTAGAGTAAAGGATAAATCTGGAAAGCAGGTATATACACCATCGGTGTTCAACTTAAGGTCTTGAATTTTCTGGCACACTTCACTAGGCTGAAGAGGGATCTGATCAAGGAACGATCAGACACCCTAGCAGGAGCTGTATCTGATAAAGTCCAAAAAAAAGTGGTCTCCCAGTTAGCTACCCTGGAGTTTATTTCTGACTCGTTCATGAAGCTCATTTCACATGCAGCTGAAGGGACAACCAGGTCAGCTGCTTAAGGTGTTGCTATCAGATGATAGGCCTGGATGTGCCTATGTGAGTTTGTGGAGCCATTCAAATCTTCCTTCATCAATGTTCCCTTTGTCAGATCTTCTTTGTTTGGTCCCAAAGTTAAAAAAAACTCTAGCCAGGCGTGAGAAGGATGGAAAGACCCTGTCGGCTGTGGGCATACATTTTTCTGCTCCCCAACAATCCTATTCTAGGAATCAGAGGAGAGGGAAGATGTGGTTCAAAAAGTCTCAAGAGCCTTTCCAGGACACACTAGGTGGAGCCTCCCCTCGGGGTAGAGGGGGAACTCTAATGGAAGACGCTGACCCCGAGGCAGAGGTGGCCCACAGAATCAGGGTTCCAGAGAATCTTTCTGTGGCCAGCCCTACCAGGGCTCCTGAAAGTGGCCCAATTGCTTACCTCTGGAAGTGGTCGGGGGAAGATTTTCTCTGCATGCAAAAGTCTGGTGACAAATAATCACAGATGTTTAGGTGCAGAGCATTATTACCAGAGGTTATTCTATCCTCTTCAGCCTTTATCCCAGATATCTAACAAGTCTGCCCAATGTTCCACCCAATCAGAGAGACCAAGCAGCCTTAGAAATCCAAAAGCTGCTAGAAAAAAAGAGTCATCCAAGAAGTCCCACCAGAGCAGATAGGATCCGGATTTTACTCGAGGTTCTTTTTAGCGTCAAAAAAGACAAGACACTGGAGACCTATACTGGATCTCAGCCTCCTAAACAAATTTGGTCAACAGTCCAAATTCTGGATGGTCACTGTTCACTCTATACTTCCTGTTTTAGAGGAAAATGATTGGATGTGCTCTATAGACCTTCAAGATGTGTACTACCACATAAAAATGGACAAACGCTTCAGAAGGTTTCTTCACTTTTGGCTAGGAGCCAGCCACTTTCAGTTCAAGATGCTGCCCTTTGGTCTCACCATAGCCCTCAGGGTGTTCACCAAATATATGGCAGCATTAACAACTCACTTAAGACTGCACAGATTCTGGTTGTTTCCATATCTAGACAACTGGCTCATCACCACTTCCACCAGCCATCTACTGCTTCAAGAAACAGAGTTCATTCTGCATTTGTTCATGAGCTTGAGCATCACAGTCAATCAAATAAAGTCTCAGCTAAGCCCCTCTTAAGATTTAGAATTCATAGGAGCTCATCTGAACACCATCTCTTGTGTAGCCTCCCTTCCTCAACACAGATTACACAAGATAAAATCCCAAGTACATCGTATTCTATTCAAAAACAAAGTTCCAGAGCTACTAGTCCTTCAAGTATTGGATTCCATGGCAGCGACCATCACTCTAGTCCCATTAGTGAGGTTCCACATGCGGCTAATACAATGGCTTCTAGCATCACAGTGGTGTGTTCTAACCCACCCAATGAACTACCCCATACTAATCACCAGTTGCTGCAAAAAAAGACCTATCCTGGTGGATGGAATCCAAAGAAATCCTATTAGCCTGTCCATTTGTCCCTCCTCAACCCGGGGCTATAGTGACCAAGGATGCCTCCCAGATGGGATGGGGGGCATTATCTGGGAAGAACAGTCCAAGGCACTTGGTCCGCAATACATGCCAATCTACATGTCAATGTTCTGGAGTTGAGGGCAGTGCTATTAGCATTGCAAACTTTTCAATCTGTCCTCCCCCTAGGGACCATTGCAATCCAGTCAGACAACATGTCTGTAGTCTGGTACATCAACAAAAAGGGGGAACCAAGTTCTACACCCTGTGTCAAGAAACCCTCAGAGTGTGGCACTCGACTATTTCCTCCAACCACTTTCTGATAGCAACACACATCCTTGGGGGGTGGGGGTTCAAACATGATAGCGGGCAAATTGAGCAGATGCATTCTACTGCCTCATGAGTGGTCTCTTAATCCCGACATAGTGAGGAGTTTTCATCGCTGGGCCCAGCCTTGCTGTGACTTTTTTTCATCACCCCAAAACAACAAGTGCAGAAGCTAATTTGCCCTAGTCCCCCCCTCAGGTGGAATCACCAAGAGACGCTCTTCTCCTCGACTGGCCCCCGGTCTCCTCTGTGCCTTTCCCCCCTTCCCTCTAATTCCACTCTTTCTCAAGAAAGCAGCCCGGTTGAGAGGCCAAGTTATCCTCATTGCACCCTACTGGCCTCAACAAATTAGGTTCCCCTTCCTATGGCCTCATCTAGTTCACAGTCCATGGATTCTAGACCCAGTTCCAGACCTGCTGTCTCACCCTCAGGGACTGGTGCACCCCAGCCTTCAAAATCTGAAGCTGACAGCTTGGTTCCTCCAATTCCACTAGTCACCAGACATAATGATTTACCTACCCCAGTGTGGAAAATTCTGCTGGTTTCCCATAAACCATCCACCAGGAAACTCTACCTTAGTAAGTGGAAGAAATTTTCAACCTGGGCTTATGATAACAATCTTAATCCTTTCTCTGCTTCTGTGGAAAAAGTTCCAGAATTTCTAGCCATTCTTTTTGATCAAGGGGCTTCCGCCTCCACAGTTAATGTCCAATTAGCTGCCATTTCTAACTTCCATAATGGTTTCACGAATACTGCCTGCATTTGCTGGATGTTCACACAATTATGTTTCTATCTCAACAGAACTAAAAATTAAAAAAAAAATCAGAACAGTTGTTTGTATCCTTTCCTGGACCAACTTTAGGGAAATCTGTTTCCAAAGTTACCTTGTCAAAATACCTAAGAGATTGTATTACTTACATATATAATAAAAAGAATCTCAAGTTACCTGATCCTGTGAGAGTGCATTCCACCAGAACAATGGCCACTTCAGCTGTTTTCCATTCCTAGGCTTCCATGAAAGAAATATGAGCAGCAGTAATGTGGGCTACTCCACATACATGTATCACTCATTACAAATTGGATCTGGTCTCCAGGGGAAGAGCTTCCTTTGGTTCTATGGTTCTCAGGAATATCCTTCCATAGGGCCACCCAGGATATAAAGTAGCTGGGGACTCTGTCCCAAGAATCAAGAACAGATAAAAAAGTTATGTTCTTACCATAACATTCCATCTGTGTTGTTGATCTTCATCTATTCTTAGCATCCCATCCTCCTTCCCCCTCCTGTGAATTCCTGGAGGAGTGAAAATTTGTCGTGGTTGCCTTGTTAGGGCTCAAATTGGACATGGCTTCTTCATATTTGCTTATGGTTCTTCTGGCTATCTATAAGTCTGTAAACTTGATCTGAGGTGAATTGGAGAGGGGGCATTGTGGGTAGAGCATTAGGTCGAGAGATTTGTGGCTGACACGAGCTGTATAACGGCTGGACTGGTTCCGAGGATCAGAACCAACTACTAAAGAGTCAAGAATAGATGAAGATCGACAACACAGATGGAACATTATGGTAAGAGCATAACTTCTTCTTATGTTATAAAGAGCAGCCTTCTGCACAACCTTATATTCAGAGCATGTGAAAAGGCACATTTAAATATGGAAAATATGTGTGTTATAGTTATATTAATACTGATAAGTCTTTTTTATATCCAGTAGATGGTTCTGTGGTTACACTGAAAGCATTTGGTAACTGTAATACAAAGAATTTAGTTTATTTGGCAAAATATGTGTCATGCCATGCTTACTATGTTGGTAAAACAAATCATACATTGAAACAGCGTATCAGCAGTCATGTTGTTGTTGTTTGTCTTTTGGCTTTTCCAGGTAAGGGGTCGCCACAGCGGAAATCTGGTCCGCTAATGATTGGCAGTAGATTTTTTTTTTTTACGAAAAGCTGAGGTGCCAGCTTGACACCCAACCTTCAATGAAGGCTTGTCCATTTACGCCCGCATGTCTTTCGAACGCTACCCAACCACGGGGAGGACATGCAGACTCCACAAAGAAGGCACTCCCAGCAGTCATGTATCTGAGATAAATGGTTGTGTTTTAGCCAACTCCCTTTGTAAACATATTTTAGAAAGTGGGCATAATCATACATTTAAATTGTGTATACTAAGTGTTTTACATCATAACCTGTGGGGAAGGGACATTGTTCATACTACTGAAATGTTTGACTACTACTGGATATTGTGATTGAGAGCCCATGTCCTCCCTGGATTAAATGGTTATGTCTCCCTTAAACCTCTACTGAAGAAACTACACAAAGGAGTATAGCTATAAGAATATTTTGAGTAAATACCTATGCACTTTATGAATTGTTGTAATTTAAAATTGTATTGTGATGTTATACTTTTTGTCAATATTTTATCATTATTTTATTATTTTATCATGCTTTTGAATCATGTGATTTTAACATGCGACTAAGTTATTAGATTTTAACATGTGACTAAATTATCATGTGATTTTGAAGTATTTAACTGCTGCTACAATTGAGTGAGATTTGTTTGTGTGGGAAACCTGGTTAGGTGAAAGTTCTGAACATCATCTGATCCTAAATCACAAAAAAACTAAAATGCTGTTATTTTCACCAACACGTAGGTCTACCACTTTCACCTTAAATTCAAATGATGGCACAATAATCTCCCCTGACCCCTCTACAAAACTATTAGGTGTCATCATAGACAATAATTTAAAATTCGACCTACATGTTAACCAAACTATCAAAACCATCAATAAAAAAAACTAGGGTCACTTTACAGAATAAAAGCCTTCCTAACCCCTCCAGCTAAAATTGCCATAGCTCGCTCTCACCTTCTTTCAATCCTTCTGTATGCATTCCCTTTACTCTCGAATTTAAACAAGACTGTCCTTAACAAACTTTAAATTTGCTACAACCACATTGCCAGGTTTGCCACTGGGCTGCCTTCTAGGACACATCATTGCATCAATCTAAATCAGCTTGGGTGGCTTGAACTACCCAGCCTAATCCAGTATAACCAACTGATTATGACCTATAAAATCCTCTATAATCTGGACAATACTCCTGCACTTAAAAATATTATCACCCCCTATAACAATCCTAGACCGCTTCGATCCTCTAACAAACTACTAATTCAGACTAGCAAAATTAATAATACAACCGGTGAATCTCTCTTTGCAAACTCTGTAAGTATATCCTGGAACTCTCTTCCAGCTGATATTACCTTACTTTCCACCTTAAGTCAATTTAAAACTAGACTCAGACAACATTTGTCACTTAACTGGCTATGTCAATGTATCAAGCCTGGCTAACTCTCTCTCTAGAATGTGTAAAAATCTGTTAATCAGTTTACTGTGTAATTTAATTTAATCCTGACTTGCGCTCAGGATTAACTCTAACCTGTGGAACTTGTTTAACTTGCTTACTTATGTAATCTCTGTAAATAGTCTGTTTGTAATATGTAATGCTGGTATTATGTAAAGCTGTATCTGCTTACCCTTGGAGCTTTTCTCTCTGGGCCTCCGCTGAAAATGGACATGCATCCAGTCGGATTATCCTGGTCAACAAATGTAAAATAAATAAATAAATTTTACTTGCAACATTACATTATTACTATTAAACACTTTCGACTTTGTTGGTTCTTCCAGTCTGACATGTTTTCTTGTGGATTTTATGATTTTAGGGTTTTTCCACTTCCACTAATTATTCCTTTGCTCCAGGGTTGTGCAGACATTGACTTCTTTCCAAAAACAAATACCCAGAAAACCTACATGAGTAAATGGATCCACTTTTCCTTGTGGGCAACAACTAGAGGCATATATCCATTGGCTATGCCAGTATCTCCTACACTAAAGAGCTTCACTCAGATTTTTTACGTGAATTCAGTTATTTTACTATTAAATTATATTTGACAGCTACCTGTAATTTTCACTAAGGTGTAAATTGAGTTTACAAAGTCTTTTTGAAAGAATTGTACCTTTCCATTAAGAAAATCTATTAAAGATACAGTCCCTCCTTTGGGTGTTTACTTTGTGCTAAAGATGATGACCCTTCTTTCCTTTGAATCTGCAGCTTCTGTCAAATAAAAATGTTATCCGGGAAAACTTTTTCCTTGCAAACATAACTTCAGATGAGTCTCAGAGTTGCAGACCTTTTCAATGAAACCACCCTAGATGGTTTTCCAGAAAACCAGGATGTCTGTGCACATGAATTCATCCTTCATATCTAAGGCAGCAATTAAATCAAATCTAAACCAGACCATTCACTTTCCAGTTTTTTTCTCCAGTTATCCCAACAAGGGATATTTTGTCACTGCATAGATATGTATACAATTAACAGTCACCAAAGACAAGACATAAGATACAAAGAAAATACTATCATATCTTCATTTTATTGCAGTAGCAAAAATTTGGGATCCAGAGAGAAAGAGAGAAACATTACTTTCATAAAACATAAATAGCTGACAGATTTTGCTACACTAAATATTCATAGCCTGTTCATTTACCATTGTTTGTCAGTTTTCCACTGTGTTTTGGGCTCAGGCTACAGGCTTATGTTCAGTTATTGTCACGTAGTTCATTTTGCATGGCATACTACACATCTGATGATGGATTACTTTTGCTGCACTACATTAATGGATGGGGAGGGAACAAAGCTTGGGAAAGTTTTTTTTTCTGTGCTGAGCTGTGGCAACATGTACTGGCTTAAGTAAGGATGAACTTTTGCAGTTAGATCTACTGTTAATGTCAATAAATAGCTTTCATTTATCATAAATGCCTTACACACAATTGCACTTTCTACAGAGTTGCTCAGGGTTGTATTATGATCACATACCTTTGTTCAGTACCCATTCTATACATGCAACCTCATCAGATAAATCAGGCTTTAGTATTAATGAAACAGCTTTTGCAGAAAGTATAATATATTCGGTTCCAAAAAGACACAAGATTCGAAGTCTGTACTCTAGACAGTTTCAGGAACCAAAGAAAGATAGCTCTGTGATAGTTTCAGATTTGATAGAGCTGGAAAAGTGTGTACTAATTGAAAAGTTTATAATTGTGACATTAAGTTCTTCCTCTTACAGAAAATGACTTTTACATGACAACATTGGGCATGGAGGATACATTCCTCCATATTCCAACAAACCAGTATACAGACAATATCAACAATCAACTTTCAGTATTTTCTCCCTCAGTGATGGGGTCACTGTTCGGAGGATGAATGCCTTATTTTTCCATGGATTCAGGATCTAATATATATTTTCCTCCATTTAAAAAGTTTCAGAAAAGTTCTCAAAGAAAGAAACAGCTAATTTAATTCTCATGACTCCAGTTTGTCCAAGACAGCCATTGATTTCTTTCTTGGTGCAGCTCACATGACTTCCACCATGGCCCTAACCTCTACATAAGGCCCTGTTAACTCAGCTACAAGGTAGAGTGCTAGACTATAACCGCAAATCTCTGAATCTTTCAGCATGAAATTAAGAAAGAGTAGAATTGTAATTGTACAAAGTGATTATTATTTCCATTCAAGTACTAACCATTCTTATAAAATCTAAAATTACTACCAGAAAGGTGTGTCTTCAGAAATAAAGACCCCATAACTTGGACAATGACAAATTCTCTGGATTATTTCATTCATCTGTTTAAATCTGCCTTGCTTACTCATCTGCCAAAGGGCATGACACTGCAATTTCTGTTTGTATTCCAGTACCTCCTCAGATTATGCTGAATCTTTCTGCTAAATCATTTTATTAAAAAAGTGTATTGTAGTTAAGATCATCATGAAGTCACATGTCTCCTCCCTGCGACTTTAATTTATGTTAGAAAGTTCACTTGATCTGCTTTTGAACAAGATGTCTCAGTGGGCATTAAATATGTTCCCTAGGAAGTTATTTTTCTATTTGCAGTCAGGTAGTAGGATATCAAAGTTACATACATGCCTTTCAATGCAAAAAAAAGTTATACCAGATTGCAGAATGAAAAGGCATCATACAGGCTTCAATAAATTCCATAAAAGTTCCACACAGAGCCTACACAGAGTATATTTGCGTACGTGATACTGCTCATTGCGCCATGAATATTAATGATGTGTGGCACACGTAGACAAGGTTTTGCGGCTCGCCTTGGGGTTACTGGCCATGAAACCTTTATACTGAATGTGGATTGTTACAATCAAACACTAAACTAATGAGAGGACAAAGGGCAAGCATGCATTTTCTGAAGGATATGAATTACGGAACAGAAATGTATGTCATTATATATTGACTGCAATCTTAAATGATTTCTTAATAAACCAAACATTTTACAAGGAACAGGCTAAATATATGATGCAAATATTTGGACATTCTGCAAAACTGTGGGACAGTCTGCCTTTTGTGTTTTAATTTCCCCCAGAGAGAGGGGTGTTGTATAGAGAATTGAACAGAATCATGTGTGTCATGTAGACACGTGTGAAATGGAGAGCTATGTATGGGCTGATATTTATGTTTTTTGTAGGGCAGATGCCCTTTTTTTTTTTTTTTTGAGAGATACAGGAATGTTGGGGAAGGGCTGTATGAATGCCTGGGTAAGGTAAGTTGGGCAAGTGAGGAAGCAATTGCAGACAGACAAGATAAACAAGATAAAAGACAGTGACAGTGAAGAACACATTAGGTGGGTGAACACCATGGTTGGGGTGAGGGCGGGGACATCACAAATCCATGGACAACATAGGGGTGACAGTGAGAATCGAGTTTTCACCCAGTGGACTGTCATCACTGTCACCTCACTGCACCACTGGCTGATGTCTGCATCTTCTTGTGTTATTTAATTCAGCAATGGAAAGCAGTGTCTCCAGCCAGTGTAGGCATGCACCAACAGTGCAGCACACAATCCTACGCACCATCCCTGGCAGTTCGTCACAGGTGATAAACTCGCCCTCTCTGCCACTGCTTCCAGAGGGAGCCATAGGCCTGTCATCCAGGGCAGAACTCACTGAGGGGCCGGGTAATGTAGGGGTGGCAGAAAGGGTGCTACCAGGTTCTGCACCAGACATGCTGGATAGCGGTGTTGTAACCAGTGGAGTGGGAGCAGTCCTACCCCGCTGTGCTGTGGAAAAAACAAAATATAAAAAAGTAAACACAAAAAAAAAAAGAAAATAATCAACCCATAAAATGGCAGAAAAAGGGTTGGGGTGACAGAAAAAAAGGGATAACATTAGTAACTTCATATGTGACATACAAAGTATTGATACAATTATTTGACTGTATTCTGTTACCTTTACTTTTAACACTAAATGCATTTGTTTACTGTTAAGACTAGCCAGCTTGTAACAGATGCGCAATGTACTATAGATTGCAGTAAGTAATCCTTGATGTGTGCATACATTGCACATATGCATGGTCCAAATAGACTGATTACAGTTTACAGCAAGCCAGTGGTGACACTGCTTTACAGCTTTGGTGTTATATTGCAATACTGTTGAAACCTTAATAGTGTTGTATATTTGGGAAGTGTGGGTTTTGAAGGTACACCCTATGACTGCTTTGTAATAATGAACTGTTGTTTTGCCCTCCAGAGTAATGCATGCATACTTCTCTATTACAGTTAAGAAATGAATGCTCAATTTGATACAACTGTATAAGTAATAAATAAATGCATCATAACTTTTAATTTTAAAATAACCCCAATTTTGGGATCCATACATACCACAAGCATCTCGCATCCATGCCAATCTAGTGGCGTGGGTTCACACTTTCAGTTCCCAGTCTGTGATGGCTGAGGAAAAAACAGGACACAACAGAATACCATTAAGCATACCAATCCTGACTATATCCAACTTTTAACACTGACAAGTAGTCTCTATAAGTGATACTTACACATCTGTGGGGTGCCCCCAGTCATACATTCCTCAATCCAGTGGTAGAGGGTATCCCTCTTCCTCATCCTGAGGTCTCTGTAGTGGTTCCTACATTGTTCACCAGTGCCAGGGATACTGGTAGCACTGGTCAAAGGCTGGACCAAACTATTCCATGCCTCTGCCTTGTAATCCAAGTCATGATAGTCCTGCTGCAACAGCCTGGGCCCATGTTCATTGAATAGGAGTCCAATAAACATTTTGGACTCCTGGACACCCCATCTTTAAGCAGAGAAGCTCAAAAACTCACTAGGAACACCAGACATGATTCTCACAGATCAAGACCAATGTAGAATGATGTTTTCCTGCCAATTGCAAGTATCTCATTTACTGGCAGTGCGCACTTTCTAGATTTGCAACATTTGATAGTGTTGTTCATCACTTACCATTACGCAAACACATTGTGTGAGAGAGCGTGCTGCTGGGAAATGTCTTTGTGTGATGGCCAATAGTATTAATTAAATGTATCCAGTGTATGTTTCTGCCTGCCTGGGTCCTGTCTTCTACCTGGGCAGCCCATTCATCTGGTTTGTGCAGTGCCGCACTACATTCAGTACTACTAAAATGCTTATAGCTAAAGCCATTTCTGCTAAGAGGTGTATCGCGCAAACAGTGTCCCCCCAAAAAAACAAAAAAAGAGAAAAACATGAAGAATTAGTTAAGATGTGGAAAATATATCTATGGCATACAGAGTAGGAACTGTTAGTACACATGCAATATGACTATATAGGTCTAGATCCCAACTCTCACTGCAATGCACTGTCACAAAATAGAAGGGGGGACTTATCCATCTTTGCCCCACAAATATTTGTGCAGTAAATACATGATGTAATTCCTCACACAACCAAGAGCAACTGAATGTACACTGATATCAAGGCATGACCTGTTATTTATAAATGTATTCTATGTAATATATTTGGATGTAGTGCACTTACTAATCACACAACCTGTTATGATTATTCCTTGCAGATATACAGGTGTGTCCTACATTTCTGTGTTTCTTGGTCATTCATCAGTCATTTGACCAGTACTCAGAGACATGTAGTGTGTAAGCCAGTCTATATCATTTACCTTAAAATGTGTGAGGATATTGACTGGGCACAATATGATATGCAGTTATCATCAAATTAATGGAAGGTTGGATACAACAAACAGCAGTGTAAACTGTTTGAAGTTATCATATTGACTGGGCACAATATGATATGCAGTTATCATCAAATTAATGGGACTGGGCACAATATGATATGCAGTTATCATCAAATTAATGGAAGGTTGGATACAACAAACATGTAAACACTGCTGTTTGGGGAGGTGGGGGTGTGAGCAAAGGTGGGTTCCTGTCATGGAACATGCAAGGTTATAATGTTCTTTCAAGGGAGTGTGGAGCCAGACTGAGCTACTGTTATGACAGAAGCAAGGCTATGTTGCTCTTGTTACTCTCCTTGTTTTGCATCCTGCTGGTTTGACCTTGTGAGTGTGGTGAAGCTGGAAACTGCTATGTGTCGCATTACTTTCAAACTTCTAATGATTTTCCATTTCAAACGTATGTTGCTAAAATGAGGGCATGCAATGATCATCATTACTTTCGGGAGGTATCAATGTGTGAATCTTTGAGGCCAGAGGCCTACTGCTTGCTAATAGACACATACAAGTCAAATAAGTCTCTGCTGTCACATGTGACATTAATTTCTGTACAGCTCTCCCATCTTGCAGTTGCTTACTGTATCAAGTGATGAAATACAAGAACATGCCATAATATTATATAATACAGTACATGTTCAGGACTTACCTTGTAAATGCAACAGCTGACACAGTGTTATCTCAGGGCTGACTGTGATGCAAGCAGTACACAGCCAATACATGGGAAGGTAAAGGCTGTGGCTCTGAATTGAGGCTGTATTGTGTCCCTGTCCAACCTGTAGCACTCTATATTGTCCATGTCATGTATGTTGTGATAAGTTAAATGTGGCCTGAAAACTCTTTTCTGTTTTGGCCTAGGTCTATTGACAGCAGCAGCAGTATTGCCTGCAGCCTGTAGCACATACAAATAGAGTTAAGCAACAGCAGCAGCTCCTAACATTCTGTCTGTGTTGTGTCTGTACTCCACTACTTTTGAAATCCCCAGGAAAAAACAGAGTGGAGTCTAAATGTTTGCTTTATAACTTCTTGAATAGCTCCACCAGATTGGTTGATTAGCATGCATTTCAGCTCCTTATGCTATAATTAGCATCTCTGAAACACAGCCTAGACAAATGCAGTCCATTAATAATCTTCTCCATTATAAAAAGGCAAATGTGTAGCTAGTCAAACTGATGGTGAGGATAGTTGCTATGTGTTTAGCAAAGCAAAATATTTCCCCAGCTATCTTTACAGAGGAGTACTGAACTCCAGCAGGTATGCTGTCATTGTTTTACCTACATAATGCATATGCTGGAATATATGAATGAATAAATAATGTGAAGCAAAGCCTTTTACACTGTTATCTGTATGCATTAGTTAGAAGTGTACTGATGGCATGGCCATGTTTGTCAAGCCATTTCAGAGGTGCAAATGTTTGATTTCTTCTCCTTTCAGCTTTTCCCACTAGGGATCGACACAGTGGAACAATGATCCATAAAATGACTGGCAGTGGAGTTTTACTGTGTCGAGTTGCCAGCCTGGTGCCCAACCTTCCACAGAAGGCACACGCATACACACACTCACACCTAGGGCCAATTTAGAGTGTCCATTTCTCTTGCAGTATGTCTTTAGGATGTGGGTGGAAACCAGTGCACCCAGAGAAAACCCAAGCAACCGCAGGGAGGACATGCTGACTCCACACAGAAGGCACCCCAGCTGAGTACTGAACCATTGAAGCTCTTGCTCTGAGGTGGCAATGCTAACTGCTGCACCATCGAGGCTGCCCAGGTACAAATGATTGACAAGACATGAAAATAGTAAGCTGTGTGATACATATGTACAAATGTTTCAGGGACAGGTCCTTTGAATGCATGTTTAGCATTTCCAATGTGTTTTATTAGCAAAATGGTTCATGTACCTGTTCTTTAGTGGGTGGAGGAAGCAAAGAGAAGTTACTGTTATGTCACAACCTAGAATGGACTGTTCTTTTGGGGGATGGCACACTTGAGTTACTGCTATGGCACATACAAGGATATGTTGCCCTTGCTACTCTCCTTGTTTTGCATCTTGCCTGTTGTTAGTAAAGTAGAGAGTTGATTATCTGAACTAATTGGGACCTATGGTAGTTCAGATAATCAAATGGTTCAGATAATCAAACATACATTGAACCAGATAAAAAACTTCTAAAATCTTGTTTTTTTCTGCATGCAGGGAATACATTTCTTAACCATTCAGTGATTCCAGTGGACAATAAAGAATATTTTTCACACATTAGCCAGCTACAAGCTCAAAAGACATGCACAAGCAACTATGTATAATGTTTACATACTCAGACTTTGTTTTTCCTACCTGAAAACTTTGGAAGGCTGCTTTCAAATAATTGACATTTCAGATAATCAGCATTCGGAAAATTAACTCTCTGCTGTATTTCACATATGTTTTATGTGTTATGTTTTTCCAGTGGGTACTACTGACTGACTACCTTAACTGTTTTATCTGGTAACAGTTAATTTGTAGTTATGTGATACTTATGTGTATTATCATTCTGTTGTGTTTTAGGACTGAAAATATCATTGAGGTGCAGCCCCTCCCCCTTCATTGAGGCAGAAAACATAATAATAGTGGACACGCTACATCAACATGCCACTTTTCTTCTTGGAAGGGGACGTCCCAATATGCCAGAGAGGCTGGGGATGTGGCAGCAAATCAATGATAACATAAATGCCATGGGCAGCCATGGCCATACTTATGAGCAGGTGCGTCACAAGACAACTGACATGCTCACATCTGCATGGAGGGATGCAGCTGCTGTTGCCTGAGACCAGATCTTCTGACACAGGGCATCTCACAGCAGAGTGGTTTACAATATGTCCTTGATGTGGATGCAACTCCTTCTCAGTCCCAGGAAGAACTTCCAGGTAGACTTTGTTATATGACCAGTTCAATACTGTTGTATAATAAAACAATTGAAATAAAAGTTAATTCTGTGTCACTTGTGTTTTTAGGGAGGACTGGATTTTAGTACAGCTATAAGTTCAGTTTGGAGTTGTCAACCACGTTCTTGTTAAAGTAACACATCATGCTGATTGAGAGGAGTACATGTAGTACCTTCTCTCTTTCTGTTAAATGTGATAATGTTGGCCTTACCTCTTGCTTAACTTATTTCAGGACCATCAGGAATCCAGCAACGTAGGCCTCCAGCAGATGGTAAGTCAAATCAAGTTATTTCAGTACTGCAGATCAATTTCTAGAAATCTAATATGTCATTTTAGGCCTGTTGTTTGTATTGCTGTACTGTCTGTAACAATAGTAGCACTGTTAGTTGTTCAGAATATATTGCATCATAGTAGTACAGGTATTAATGTATGCCTGTGGTTTCCCTTTTTATCACAGGTGTCATGACAGTGGGAATGCAGATCCTGTGCCACCTGATGTCAGTGTCTCATCAGATACTGATGATGATGGTGGAGAAACTGAGGCTCAGTCAGGGGCTGCACAGGTTAAATCTTACACAGAGGTTGACATCCAGCCACCCCCTTCTTTTTCCCTGGACACAGCCAGTAAGCCTATGCTTACCCAGTCCACTGACCCTACAGATATAGAACAGGTGAAGGGTGATGACATTAAGCAGGGAAGTGTGGCTACTGTGGCTACAGTGCCTGTTGAGTCTGGCTGTAGCCAAAATGTTGGCAAGATGCCACACAGGAGAATTGATAGGGCTGCTCGGAGGGGGCCTGCTGTCCTTCCTCCACCTGCTGGAGCTGTCTCTCTTCCCTTGTCACTCAACGTATGATGTGATGTTATCAATCTCGCCTTTATTCTCACTGGTGGGTCAGATCCAATCCGTCGGATCTGTCTCGGTCATTTCTCCAGCTCAAGAGGTCTTCAGCAAAGCTTGTGGGCTCTATTCTTTACCCATAATGCAACTTCCAAAATTACCCCAGATCTCGTTTGCCATGCAGCGAAGAGGTTCAACAGCATTGCTCTGGGCTAAGTACTAAGTTTTTTTTTACATTTTATAAATAGTAGTATTTCCTATTTCACATTATTCTTTATCTCTCTTTAATAGTTAGCTTAGTTGCAAACTACTTCTTTACCCTATTCTATCTTTTTTTGATGTCCATTTTAGTTAGAGGGCATCTTAGGAACGTCTGTTTTATTTAGAGGGCATTCCTTTCTCCTTCCTCCCTTTTTCTCTTGTTGAAAAAAAAAACTAGTGCATTTACTATTCTGCTGCCTGTGTGTGTGACTGCATGTGTGGGCTCTTTAGTCTGTTTAAGTTAGAGGACTTTCTGTGTGAGACTGCGAGTAAGAGACTCTCCTTGTCTCTTCTCCTTTTTTTTTTTGTTTTTTATTATTATTATTATAGTCATGTCACAAAAGCAGGATAGTAAGCCCTTGAGCTTCAAAAAGTGTGAAAAATGTGGGAAAAAGATGCCCCTTAATGATTCACATATTCTGTGTATGTATTGCTTGGGACCTCTTCATTTGCAGGAGTCTTGTTCCATTTGCCATAATTTTAATCAACGGCATTAATGGAAAGAAAAAACTAAGCTTATTCTGAAATGCCTTTTGAAGTGGCCTTTTGCTGAAGCTGTATCTCCCGAATCTGATAGATGCACCAAAAGACCTTTGACAGAGCAGAGATCCTCAATGGAGCCGAAGCAGAAGATTCCAAAGTTATCAGATCCAAAGGCTCAATTAGAGCAGACCTCTCTTTCTAGCTCTAAGACTCCCTCGGAGCAGGGAGTTTCATCGGTGCTGACTCTTTCATTGGAGCAGAGACATAGGAGCCGATCTCCCTCTATTGGAAAGGTTTCTTCTTGGCTCCCTTCTCCATTTCTAGCCAGATAAAGGCCACCTGCCATGTCCTCCAGGTCTACCAGGAGTTTATCTGATGAAGACATGGATAGGGTCATAGAGAGACTCTTGAAGACACCAGCTTTCGCCAAACTACTGGTGGATCCAAGCCCAAAGGAATCTGATCAGTCTCAAGCCCCCTCTGTTGTTGCAGTTCCTCCCCCAATCCATCCCCCTACTTTAGAGGCAGAATATTCTGATATCCAGGTTGTGTTGGTGTCAGGTACAGGATCCATATATTCCTGTGATCTAATAACTGCCCCAAGCATCTCTATGCCTTCGGAGCAGGAGACCTCTAGGAGCCAACACTCCTCTGCCAAATCCACAGAGACTTTTCGGATCTCATCTGATCTGACGGTGTCTCTGGGGGCTTCGGCATGGATGAGTTCAGCTCCTACCTCTACTTTGTAGCTACTCTCTTCTGCTCTGGAGATTCCTTCAGCTCTGACAACTTGTTTGTTGGATCCTGGGAGTTCCTCAGAGCAGGGGGGATCTGCCTTTGAAGCGATGAGGAAGGCTTTGACTACTTCTCAGTCTGACACACAATCTCCTTCGGGTCTTCCTCCCTCTTTAACCCGGGTGTCTCTCTCTTCTAATGTGCCCTCTCCACAGGTCCACAGAGACGATAGGCCTCAGGATATCCCTTAGGGTACTACCCACTCTTCTGAAACCTCTCCAGAGTATCCCACTGAGGAGGTTCCATGGAACAGAACATGCAGGAGGAAGCATCTTGACTCCCCGGAAGAGCCTATCACATCTAATACTGACCTTGATAAAGCAGAAGGGTCTCCACAATCACCTCCTGAAGATGTATCTTTTGGAGACATCCCAGAAATCTTAAAACAGAGAGGTGATTGGCAGCCCTCCACCTCTTTTGCTGAGAAGTCGGTCTTCCTGAAGGTCTTTGCGTCTCGCCCATCAACTTCTTGGGCAACTTCTTCTTTCAACAAGGTCATAGAACTAATCTTGCGAAAGGCTTGGAAGACCTCAGACACTATAGATGCTACTCCTAGAAGGTGAAATAAATACATAACTTCCCCAAAAGAGAAAAGCTTTTTATCAAAGGATGTAGTTGTTGGTGCCATGGTCATGGCGGCAGCCACTAAAAAGGAACTTTCTTAAACCAGTTCCTCTGTCCATTCTCCTAATAAAGACTCTAGGATGGTGGATAGGTATGGGAAGCATGTTTTATCATTAGCAGCCTTTGCCTTGCGGTCTCTGAATTATCTCACCCACTTCACTAGATTACAGAGAGGCCTGATTAAAGAATTATCAGACTCCCTCCAAGGGATGTAGCTGATGCAATGGCAGGTAAAATCAATGCTCAGCTCTCCACCTTAAATTCAGTTGTGAACTCATCTATGCGACTCATTTCTTATGTTATAGATGGAATGAGTAGGGCAGCAGGCTCAGGTCTCTCTTAGGAGGCTGGCCTGGATATGCCTTTGTGATTTCGCAGAACCCTTCAAGTCTTCCTTTATCAGTGCCCCTTTTGATGGTTCATCTCTCTTTGGATTGAAAGTGACAGAAACGCTCACCAGGTGTGAACAAGAAGGCAAGACCATGTCTGCAATTTGAGTGCATTTTTCCACTCCTACCAGATCCTTTCCAAAGGGTCAGAAAGGTAGTGGGAAAATGTGGTTCAGAAAATCTCAAAAGTCTTACCAGGACACAAGGTGAAAGTTCCCCTAGAGGGAGAGGGGGAAACTCTAATGGAAGACGTCACCCCCATGACAGAGGGGGTCTGTAGAACCAGGGCTTCAGAGAAGCCTTCTTTGGGAGACCCTTCCAGTGCTCCTGAAGGGGTGCCCAATTGCTTGCCTCTGGAGGCAATTGGGGAAGATTGTCTCTGCACCAGGAAACCTGGGTAAAAACCACAAATGACAAATGGGTGCATGGCATAATATCCAGGGAATATATCATTCCCTTCTCCCTTCCTATCCCCACAAATGGTCAGTTCCTGATGTTCCACCCAGTCAAAAGGAATAAGCAACTCTAGAAATTCAAAAGTTGCTATCAAAAAGAGTCATTCAAGAAGTCCCTGCAAACCAGAGATGATCCGGAACTTACTCAAGATTCTGTTTAGTTCCAAAGAAAACAGGGGACTGGAGACCCATTTTGCATCTCAGCAACCTAAACATATCAAGTAAAAAAGTCCAAGCTCTGGATGGTGACACTGCAGTAAATACTTACATTCCTAGGAAAAGACAACTGGATGTGCTCTATGGACCTCCAAGATATGTACTACCACATTCGAATGGACAGATGGTCCAGGAAGTTTTTGCACTTCTGGCTGGGAGCCAGTCATTTTCAATTTCGAGTTCTGCCCTTTGGTCTCACTACAGCCCCAGGGTGTTCACCAAATGTGTGGCAGTAGCAGTGGCTCACCTGAGATGCAAAGGATTTTGCATGTTTCCATATTTGGATGACTGGCTCATAACTGCTCTGACCAGGCATCATTTGCTCCAGTCAAGGGATTATGCTCTTCAGGTCTGTTCCTCCCTAGGTATTACTATCCACTACTAAAAGTCTGTGCCAAAGCCATCTCAGAATTTGGTTCTCATAGGGGCAGAGTTAAACACAACTACACAGATAGCAAGACTTCCATAAAGCAGAGTAGACAACCTCCGTCACTATGTGAGAATTCTGATCAAGAAGTGAAAAGCCCCCACAAAACTAGTACTCCAGGTGTTAGGGAAAATGGCTGCAGCTATCGTACTGATTAATCTGACTTGCCATCACGTAAGGGTCCTTCAGTGGTTGCTCTTCCCTCAGTGGTCGATCTTGGAACTCCCAGTGTCCCACAAGATTCTGATAACCAGTGCCTGCAAAAAAGACCTTCAATGGCGGATTCACTCAACCTTAGTGGCTCATTGTTGCCTGTTCATCATTCCTCATCCTATAGCCATGGTGACCATGGATGCTTTCCCGATAGGGTGGGGGCATTTTCTAAGGAAGACAGTTCAAGGCATCTGGCAAGAACATGATGCTCACCTGCATATAAATATCCTAGAGATGAGGGTGGTGCTTCTTGTGTTGCAAACATTTCAGGACTCTCTTCCTCTAGGAAGGACAGAAATCCAGTTAGGCAACATGTTCATAGGTTCATAGGTTGGTACTAGGCTATTGGCCCTAGGGCCTATACAAGCCTAGCCATAATAATTCCCTTGCTATTTCTTCCCACACTATTTACTTCACTGGACCCCATGTGACTCATTTCTTATGCTATAGATGGCAGGGTGACTGACGTGATCCCCGGGGTGAATTTCCTTTCTTCCATCCAATCATCAAGGTTCCTTTTGAAGAGGTCCAAAGAGGCGCTCTGCTTGACATGTATGGGCAGACTATTCCAGAGTCTGGGGAGTCTCTGGGTCAGGAACCTATCCTTCCAGCATGCTTTGTTGATTGTGATGACAAGGTTTAGATCCCTGGAGCGTGTGACTCTGAGGGATTGGGATTTCTTTAAGTGTAGCATGTCAAATAGCTCTGGGTTTGACATGGCCTTGTATGTTAAGCAGAGATCGCCTCTGAGTAGATGATATGCGACAGAGTATAGCTGGAGTTTTTTAAGGCGGTCAGCATAGGGCATCTGCTTTAGGCCTGTGATTCTTTTAGTGAGGTGTTTCTGCGGCCTTTCCAGTTGTTGCAGATGTCTTGAGAGATGCATACCAAATGGGGCATTGTATTCTATAATGGGTCTAATGAGAGATGAGTACAGTGGGACAATGACCTCCTTTTTTCTGGATGAAAAGCCCTTACTGATGAGGTGTGCCACATAGAAGGATTTCCTGACTGTTGTGGTGATGTGGTTAGTGAAGGTGAGACCACTGTCCACCTGTGTCCCTAAGTCTGTTATCACACTTTCGGTGTTTAGTGTACTGCCACCTATGTGGTAATTCATGGGTACATGTTTTTTCCCAAACAGGATAACTATACATTTCTTGGCATTGAGCTTGAGCCCATGGCTCTGGCACCAAGCATCTGTTTCTGTAAGGCCCTTTTGTAGAGTATCGACATCATTTGGGGATTCATTAATGGCTCCTAGTTTGCAGTCATCTGCGAACTTTGTTACTAAGAGTCCCTTAGTGTTTGCCTGTACTTCAGAGAAGTAAATGCCAAACAAGAGAGGTCCCAGGACTGAACCCTGAGGTACTCCACTTGTCACTTGTCTGGAGCTGGATTTGGAGTCAGCTACTTTTACAGTGTGGGTTCTGTTAGTAAGCCAGTTGGCAACCCATCGAGTGATGTAGGGATTAATGCCCAGCTTAGTAAGTTTATCTATGATTCCAGAGTGGGGGCTGGTGTCAAAGGCCTTGGCAAGGTCCAGATAGGTTGTGTGGACTGTCTTACCCTCGTCCACGACTCTAGAGACTGATTCAAAGAAGTCAATCTGGTTCAGGAGACAGGATCAGCCCTTCATGAACCCAAACTGGGTGGGGTCCAGTGTTTTAAGGTTGCCAATGTCTTTGTTTATAAGTTCCATGATAATATGTTTCATGGCCTTGCAGATCAGGCTCGTCAGACTGATGGGGTGGTAGTTCCCGGGATCCAAGGTGGATCCCCTCTTGTGGAGTGGGATAACTGTAGCTGTGCGCCACTCAGTGGGCATGAAGCCTGAGGTGAGGGTATGATTAAACATGACACTTAGGTGAGGTGCCAATTCATTTTGTAGTTCATGTAGTACACAGCCCGGGATGTCATCTGGTCTCATGGATGCTGTATTTTTAGCTTTTGAGAGTGCATTTTTACCTGTGTGGCCATTATTACCGGAATTTGGCGATTTTCCAGTATTGAGATGGGCCATTTAGGGGGTGAGAGTGGGGTGAAGTTGGCACTGAATTTATATGCTAGGATATTGGCCATATCCTTGGGATCAGTAAATTTAATGCCATTCTGCTGTAGCTCAGAGCAGATCTGAGCATTGCCATTTAGATTCTTGATGTAGTTATAGAATGCCTTGTGGTTGTCTTTGGAATCTTTGGAAATGTTATTTTCCTAACTAGCTTTGGAGGATTTTATGAGGGATCTCAGCTTCTTACTGAGGCTGGTAAGGGAGTTTTTTGCATCCTGGGATTGTCCTCTTTTCTACAACAGTTTCTTCCTTTTGTTGTAAAGTTTGTTTATGGCAGGGGACCACCAGATTGGCTTCCTTTTTTGGAGGAGAAAATCTTGGTTCTATTTGGGATGGCACGATTGTGTTTGTACAGTGTAGGACTCAGCAGTCAAACTTTCAGTTCCCGTCTGCATAGGTGTCATGAAGTTTACAACTTATGACTTGAGTAGCATGAAGTTGGCTTTGGAGAAGTTTTTTATGGAGGTTTCCTTACTGGGGGGTGGGGGTGGGATGTGGATGTTAAGGGTGATTAGCTTATGGTCTGACCTGACCAATGAGGGGGTGTGGAGCATCGATTTCCCATGTTGGTAATGACCAGGTCTAGGATATTGGAGCCCCTGGTGGGACTATGGATTAGTTGATCCAGGGCATTGGAATTTATGAATTCCAAGAACCGTTGGGCAAAGGTGTTGGCACACAAGTAGTTTTCCCAGTTAATGGTAGGGTAGTTGAAATCACCCAGTATTAGGGTGTCTGGTTGTATATTAATATTTTCCAATATGTTTAGAAAGGTGTAGTGAGAATCTTGGGGCATGGTGGGGGATCTGTATCAAGCTACTAATGTTAGTTGCAACTGGAGAATTTCAGATGCATTGTGTTGGGCAACTAACCTGGTGGTGTGAATATCCTTGGTGAATATGGACACTTCTCCACCTTTAGTGTTTCAGTCCTAGTTTGGTGGCTGAAAAGTGTGGTAAGAGTTGTAGCCTGGTATTGCAGGGGTGCTCTCTGGAGCCTTGAACCAGGTCTCAGTTAATGCACAGATATCGATGTTCTCAATTTTTAGGAGTGCCTTGAGAGAGTGCATTTTGAGGTTTAGACTTCTAGCATTGAGTAGCATTACCTTCGATTTTGCATGCTTGTACCTGTTACGGTGGTTGTTTTGTCCTTTGAACTTTGCCTAAAAAAGGCACTATAGAGGTGGCAAGAGCCTTAGCCACCAACCCGAATCCCAGGGGCGACAGATGCAGACCATCTCTGGCAAAGCATCATGTTCTGTCAATCATGTCATCCCAGGCAGACATACTGGATCCCCTCCAAAAGACACCAGAAGCTTAGCCAATTGTTGAAGTCAATCACTTTGTCCTTATATTGCGGTATCATTCTGGGTGAAGGCAGGATGCTACTCAGGGCTAGGGTCATACCCATTTGGGCCAAACGATCCGAGAGCTCTTCCATGTTTCTTTTCATGTAGTCCAGGGAGGTATGTCTCAAGTCATTCACTCCAACATGGACAATGACAGAGTCATATTTGTACTTGTTGTGGAGTGACTTGAGTGCATAAGTTATGTGGCGGATCCTGGTACCTGATAGGCAGCTCACTGTAATTTTCTCGTTGTTCAGCCTGGTGAGTGGGACATCAGTGTGCCTGACTATAGAGTCACCTATGACTAAAGTGTTAGGTACATTGTCTTGCCTTAGGGGCTGTTGCTGGGTGGCACACTGGTGTTGTGAGCTATGTGACATTTTGGTTGTGATTGGTGTTTGTTTGCATTTCAGCTTCGGAGGTTCTTGTTGCTTTAGCAGGTTACAGTTAAGGGCCTCCGCATATGTGGATTTAGTGTTGCTATGTGTGGGTGTTGGTGGTGTGAGTTTAGAAGGCTATGTTTTGCTTAAGGTGTAGTGTGGGTGTTAACCTTCTCCTCTTGACTGTCTAGCACAATCTTGGGTGGAGAGAGCTTTGCTTCCAGTTTGGTTATGTAAGTACATCTCTCACAGGTTGTAGTGTTGGGTGGTAGGAGAAGAGGGTTGTCTGTACACGAGGCAATTGCTGCATTGCCCCAGTATGCCCAGATTCACCAGGTGGACAGGAGAAATCAATGGAAGCTGACCTTTGGACATGCCTGGTTTGGTGCTTTTTTTTAAAGTACAAGAGCTGTTTTCCCTTACCTTAGCAAGGTACTTAGCAATTATAGGCTGTTTAGTGCCTATGATTAATTTCTCATTAATAAGGACAGCTGAGTGCTTGCATCAGTTTAAGGCTTCCTAGTGCTTTCCAGCAGGTATTAGAGCAAGTGCTAGTCACAGGGATGCTTAAAGGTAAGATGAAAAAAATGGTTTATCCTAAACACTACAGTGTGCACTAGAGAAGTTAGATGTGAAAGTAGGTAACTTAAGTTTTACCTGTCTAAAAAGTTAAGTTTTAGTGGAGAGTCACTATTTTTAAAACAGCAAGATAGATTGAAAGGAGGTGATCACTTCTCTATTCCAGTACTATGGAATACAGTAGAATGGCCAATAAATTTAAATAGTTGAAGGGGAGTGATTTCACAAAATGATAATTTTGTGCTTACTCACACAAGCCAGTGAAAGCAGAGAGGAAATGAGATATATGATCAAATTAACATAAGAGGCAGGCAAATAGAAAGACAGTGGTATTTCTGCCTGCCTCACAAGAAACAGAGCTGTGGTGTCTTTTGAAGTTTTAATATGCAGTTAAAAGCAGAACGCAAGCAAAATACAAGGTAAAGAAAACAAATCACAGCACTCAGAATATAAAAAGGCAATAAACTAATACAAAATACAACAAATAAAAAGCAAACCAACCTTTCCCTCACAGCAAAGTGTAGCAGAGTCTGGGTGAGCCTTTCCAATAAAGCTCTGAAATGTTTTATTTTACCCCTTAAATAGAAGGTTTAGTTCCTAGCTCCACCCCCGCAGTTCACAAATGATTAACCTTAATTGACCTCTTCTGTCATATGTATGAGTCCTTAATTGATCAGTTCTAATTTCTGCCTGACTCACAAGAGACAGCTGTGGTGTCTTTTGAAGTTTTAATATGCAGTTAAAAGCAGAACACTAGCAAAACACAAGGTAAAGAAAACAAATCACAGCACTCAAAATATAAAAAGGCAATAAACTAATACAAAATACAACAAATAAAAAGCAAACCAACCTTTCCCTCACAGCAAAGTGTAGTAGAGTCTGGGCGAGCCTTTCCAATAAAGCTCTGAAATGTTTTATTTTACCCCTTAAATAGAAGGTTTAGTTCCTAGCTCCACCCCCTCAGTTCACAAATGATTAACCTTAAGTGACCTCTTCTGTCTTATGTATGAGTCCTTAATTGATCAGTTCTGATTTCTGCCTGACTCACAAGAAACAGAGCTGTGGTGTCTTTGGAAGTTTTAATATGCAGTTAAAAGCAGAACACAAGCAAAACACAAGGTAAAGAAAACAAATCACAGCACTCAAAATATAAAAAGGCAGTAAACTATTACAAAATACAACAAATAAAAAGCAAATCAATCTTTCCCTCACAGCAAAGTGTAGTAGATTACTGGTGAGCCTTTCTAATAAAGCTCTGAAATGTTTTATTTTACCACTTAAATAGAAGGTTTAGTTCCTAGCTCCACCCCCTCAGTTCACAAATGATTAACCTTAAGTGGACTATTTGGTCTTATGTATGAGTCGTTAATTGATGAGTTCTGATTTCTGCCTGACTCACAAGAGACAGAGCTGTGGTGTCTTTGGAAGTTTTAATATGCAGTTAAAAGCAGAACACAAGCAAAACACAAGGTAAAGAAAGCAAATCACAGCACTCAAAATATAAAAAGGCAGTAAACTATTACAAAATACAACAAATAAAAAGCAAATCAATCTTTCCCTTACAGCAAAGTGGAGCAGAGTCTGGGTGAGCCTTTCCAATAAAGCCTGATAATGTCTGTAGTATGGTATATAAACAAACAGGGGGGACCAGATCATACCCACTTTGTTGAGAAGCTCTCGGGGTCTGGCATTGGGTGATAGCCACCAACTGTTTTCTGATAGCAACACACATCCTGGGGAAGTCCAGCGTCATTGCGGACAAAATGAGAATCAGCCATTTTATGGCTGCACGAGTGGTCCCTCAACCAGAAAGTAACGGAAGTGATCTTCCAGAAATGGGGCCAGTCTTGCTGCAACCTTTTTGCATCACCCGACAATGCCAAATGCAGCAACTACTTTGCCCTGATCCCTCCCATGGGGGAGTCACCAAGGGATGCACTTGTACAAGAGTGGCCTCCGGGACTTTTTTATGCCTTCCCCCGATTCCACTAATATGAAAATTTCTGCAGAAAGCAAGTCTGTTGGAGACTACAATTATTCTAATCACCCCCTACTGGCCTTGTCAAATCTGGTTCCCTTTTCTTCAGCCTCATCTTCGGGACAAACCTTGGATTCTGGATCCAGTTTCATCCATCAGGGATGGTTCATCCCAATTTGGACCCCCTTAAGTTGATAGCCTGGCTGGTCCAGTTCCCTTTGCACTGAGCATTGAGAAAGGGTGTTGACTCGAAAGCTTTGCTTCTTAATAAAGTGTTTCTTGATGTTGGAGACTTGTTTCTTGCAGTGGGAACCAGTTCCCTTAATTGCCAGGTTTCCATCTCTTTTCTCTCTCCAGTCAAGCAAATTTTATTGTCGTCTCATAAGTTATCTACTCGAAAACTTTACAAAAGCAAATGGATAAAATTAGTGGTATGGGCCAGCAGCAACAGGGGTAGACCCCTTTACAGCACCAATTTGCACTATTTTGCAGTTTCTATCAGACCTTTTCAGTGGCGGAGCAGCAGCAGCTATGATTAGAGTTCAGCTAGCTGTGATTTCTAATTTCTATATAGGAAAGAATGACCATCCTATCATGTCACACAGACTGTGCAAAGCATTTTTGAAGGGCACTACCATATTAAAACCACCATATAAGCATCCAAAACCTCCTTGAGGTTTCAATTTCATCTTATCTGATATCATTTTTCCTCCCTTTGAACCTTGAGCCACATATGAGTTAAAATACCTTTCCTGGCAAACTCTCTTTTTGGTGACTGTTACTTCAGCTAAAAGAGTATCTGAGTTGCAAGCCTTGTCTAGTCTTCCATAAAGACAGAGTCTCATTACTCACTAACCCATCCCTTTTGCCCAAGGTTGCATCAGAAAGTAATATTAACCTATCTATAGACCTCCTAGTTTTCTTTCCCAGCTTTCAAAATAAAGGAGAGTACTCACTCCATCTGCTAGAATGTTCATAGACAATTAGGTTTTTATTTGCATAGGACTTCTGAAATAAGAAAATTGGACCAGCTTTTTGTCTTTATGCTAAGACGAGAAAAGGTTGACCAGTTTTGAAAGTTACCCTATCTAGATAGTTAACAATGTGCATTTTTCACATTTATAATTCAAAGAACAAACCTCTTCCCACTCTGGTTAAAGCTCATTCCACAAAATATGTGGTCATATCTGCAGCCTTTCAGGTAAGATTACCACTGGATAATATCTCTGCTGCAGCTACTTGGGCAAAACCTCATATCCTTATTACTCATTACAAAGTGGATTTGGCCTCTAGGAGTAGAGCCTCCTTTGGTTCTATGGTTCTGAGGAATATTCTTCCATAAGCCCCCCAAGAGTTTAGTTGCTTGGGACACAGTCCCACCAGTGAGAATAAAGGCAAGATTGACAGCATCACATAAAGAAGTTATGTTCTTACTATAACGTTCCATGTGTGTTGTCCATCTTGTCCTTTATTCTCCCATTCCCCCCCCCCTTCCCCCTTCCTAGTCTCCTAGATTGAATATAACAGTTGGGCTTCATGGGGCCATATAACCTCAGAGATTTTAACTTAGCTATCTGGTATTGATATATATATATATATATATATATATATATATATATATATAGGAGCTTTTACTCTCTTAAGTATCTTAAATTGGGGATGCTCTACAAGGTCTCTTCTATGGGCTACTGGAGGCAAACATTGCATTTTGGGTAAAGAATAGAACCCACAAGCTTTGATGAAGACCTCGAGCTGGAGAAATGGCCGAGATGGATTCAACTGATCGGATATGACCCACCAGTGAGAATAAAGGACAAGATGGACAACACACAAGGAATGTTATGGTAAGAACATAACTTCTTTTTTAGGGCCATCATGGAAGCACAGGCATGTCCAAAAGGTGCTCCAGACAAATACTCAGGTTTGTGGATGTGGCACAATCTGACATGCATAACTGCCTCCACCATGTTGCCGATTCCCCAAATCGGCTGAATAACATGTTGGAATGAGGAGTGTCTGTGATGGACGATGGGGTGTCTGTGATGGAATGTCTTCTTGGAGGGGAACTGCGTCCTCGTCACCGTAGGTCAGCCAAGACATCTGCTGAGAGCCAACACGGCAGTTCCCGATCATTCTGCCTTAGTGGCAGTACTTCTGCTGGTACATTGGAGAATGTGCTGTCCACGCCAAGATGTGGCAGGCCATGGGGCCATGGTCCTGGGTGTTCCCATGAAGGTAGCACATCCA
Source organism: Protopterus annectens (assembly GCF_019279795.1). Lineage (NCBI taxonomy): Eukaryota > Metazoa > Chordata > Ceratodontiformes > Protopteridae > Protopterus > Protopterus annectens. The sequence continues at coordinate 382,297,695 of NC_056746.1, forward strand.
GCAGACATCGGTCACACTCAGGTAGCAGCACTCCATCTGACCTTGGGCGTGGAGGTGCCAGTGCAACTTCTGGCAGAGCCAGTTCCTGTGGTAGGGGGGTGACAGTGATGAACTGCCACCTCTACCATGCACAGCTCAAACCTGTCTAACATACCAAGACATAGAGCTAGCACTGAGCTTGCCTGTGTTCATACAGATTCTAACACACCACACCACTTTCACATGGAGGACCCTTACAGACACACACACACGGCCTGCCTGCTTCCGTTTATCCCTCACACACATTCACCGACCTTTTGTGTCAGACTAGACCTCCTAATCCCCCCCACCTGTGCAAGTGATAATAACTGTGTGATATTCCTGTTTTCTCTCTTTAAAAATTTATTGGAAGCTAAGGAATGTTTATGGCAACTGAGATTGGATGCTACCAATCCACCTGGAATCAACGGCCACATTTCTATTTCAAGTATCTTAAAAGACAAATCATACTGCATATGATTAACTGGACATTAGAAAAGTTTTTGTCACATTTTTATGTTTTGCTTTATGCTGATATATACACATATATGTGTCTAATTTCTCATGGTTAACAGTGTTTTATAACATTAATTTTAGTAAACATTCACAAGTTTTCAAAACATTGTATGCACGGTAACATTATATCAGAATCGCATATATTCTTCTAAACAAAGTAGGTTAGTTGTTGTTAATGTATATAGGTTCATAGGTTCATACTAGGCTAACTGCCCTAGGGCATTTATAAGCCTAGCCAGAGTGTGTTTGGCTTTCGCCACCCATTTTAAAATAATTTTGCTATGCCCTTTTTCGAGGTTAGTATACTGTGCCTCTGTCTAACAGTGACACAGAAGTGATACCCGGGGTAAACCTACGATCTCCCATCCACTCATCAAGATTCCTCTTGAAGAGAGTCAATGAGGGACTCTGCCTAACCTGGACTGGGATTTTATTCCAGAGTGAAGGGAGCCTCTGGGTTATGAATCTGTCACTCCAGCATGTCCTATTTATTTCAGTGCTGAGGTTCAAGTCTCTTGAGCACGTAGCTCGATGGGATTTTGATTTTCTGAGGTGCAGCATGTCCATTAATTCTGGGCTGGACATGGCTTTATACGTCAGGCACAGATCGCCTCTGAGCAGGCGGTATGCCACTGAGTAGAGCTGGAGTTTCTTTAACCGGGCAGCATATGGCATCTGTTTGAGCCCTTTGATCCTCTTGGTGAGGTACTTTTGGGGTCTTTCCAGTTGCTGCAGGTGTCTGGTAAGGTACATCCCAAAAGGGGCATTGTACTCAATAATGGGCCTGATGAGGGATGAGTAAAGAGGCACGATGACCTCCCCTGATCTAGATGTGAATCCCTTCATGATTAGGTGGGCTATATAAAATGTTTTTCTAACCACTTTGGCCACATGGTTGTCAAATGAGAGATTGCCATCAACTTGGGTCCCCAGGTCCCTAATTACTTCTTCTGTACTTAATGGGTTACCACCTATGTGGTAATTTGTGGGCACTTTGTTTTTGCCAAAGGGGATGGCTATACACTTTTTGGCGTTTAGCTTGAGGCCATGGCTCTGGCACCAGTTGTCTGTTTCTGAGGCCCTTTTGGAGGATGCTTGTGTCAGCTGGAGTGTCGATTATGGCACCCAGTTTGCAGTCATCTGCAAACTTGGTCAGCCACAGTCCTTCCGTGTTGGCCTGTACCTCCGAGAAATATATACCGAACAAGAGAGGTCCCAGGACTGAGCCTTGTGGGATGCCACTTGTAACTGGTTTGGAGTCTGACATGGCTCCAGCAATTCTAACCGTGTGGGTTCTGTCCTTGAGCCAGTTTGCAACCCATCTAGTGACATAGGGGTTTATATTTAAGCTGGTGAGCTTATCTATAATGCCTGAGTGGGGTATTGTATCGAAGGCTTTTGCGAGGTCCAGGTAGGCTGTGTGGACCACCAGGTTAATTTGTCTTGCTACTATATTATTTTAGATTATTTTAGGTTGTTTTATTCTATTCTATTTGTTTTATTCTATTCTATTGTATTTTAACTTTGAATAAGTTATTTCTAATTAATATAATTAATTCATTCATTATATTAGATTAATGGAAGTCACTCATTGGTTACAGCTTTAGGGCGTTGTGTTCTTAGTGTGTATATAAGGTTGTAAGTGTTTATGACAATTGTACTCTGAAGATGCCCATTATGGTTATGGGTGAAAGTGCTTAGTACATACTATTTTATGGTTTGTTATTTTTAAACTAGCTTGAATAAACGGAACCCTTTGCGATACTGTGTTACCTCTTTTTGTGTTACTATGTCTGCATTTGTGTTGTTGAACTGATAATTGCACCTGTCGGTTATATTTGCCTTGCTAAATGATACAGTGGATAGCATCATCATGACAGTACTTTCTAGTGTATTGTCATGTAAGGGTTGTGAAGTCAGGAACTGCAATGTGTGTCATTACTTTACAACCTTTCTCTTTATTGTTTTCCAGTACATAAGTATGGTACACATCATAAGACATGCCATCCCATGCAGATCTCAGGATTGTATGACAGAACTGTAGTCAAACTAATCACAACAGTAATAAAGTATAATGATCTGTTTTGCAGGAATCTCACCAGACACATGCAGCAGCTGGACAGACCACAGGGCTTTTTCATCAAGATAACACAGGATATAGTAACCATGACATGATGTATGTGGCTAGATTAAAAGACATGCCACTGATATCTGTCTGGTATCCCATTACATTCTAACTGTTATTCTAAGCCTATTACTTTTGGTTTAAGCACTTGGACTTCAGGCCAGTTGTCTTACATTACAAAGGTTTGTAGTCTACACTCTAGTGGGAGGAGAGGGTAGCCTCTGCCCTTCAGAGCTAGGAATTGCTAGTTGACTGTTTATTGTGGCTGTTGTTCTAAGTCTCTTTGTTATGGTTTAAGGAGTTGTCCTCCAAACTAGCTATTTTACATTGGGAAGGTTTGTTGTGTAGACTCTAGTGGCAGGGGAGGATAGCCTACACCCTTCTAAGCTGGGAATTGCTGGTTGAAGGCTTATCCTGTCTGTTATTCTGAAAGTGTCTTAGTTCTGTTTAAGCACTTGTGTTCCAGGCAACTTATTTTGCACTAGGAAAGTTTTTTGTCTACACTCTTGTTGGAGTATTCTACTAGATTGCTGCTTTATTTAAAATGTTCGTTCTTCTGTCGTGATTGTGATTTTCTGCACTTTGGATTTCTAGTATTTCCGCATGTTATAGCATAGGCTTGATTCAGGCTTACTGAATCTACACTGTTTGGTATCATTGGAGCACTAAAACCAGCCCTCTTAACATTAAGAAGGCCCCCCCCGAGCCCTTGTGGCCAAACTGTGCAGCCAAGAACTCATCTGACTTGGGGTGTTGGCCTTTCCCTTTTTTTACTTGTTTAAAATTGTTTAACTTCACTTGTATTCCAGTGTTGTGTTTTGGAGTGTTTGCACTCAATTTACTGTAGCTGCTCAGAGCTTGCACTGCTGCCTCTGAGCAACTCAGTTGTGCATTGTGAACCACTGACACATTTTTGTAAATCAAGCCCTCCATAGAATAAACACATTTTGTTAGTCTTACACCAAAACTTGGTTCATCTAGCCCACTTCCCACTAGTTACTACAGTATATACCTTCCTTAATGGATGGACAGTTTCCCACCATGTCTCCATGCAGTCTGATTTACATGGGCATCATGGGGCAACAGAACAATTGCCTCATGCATGCTGACAGCCAGTTACTGCTAAAACAAACTAATACAACATGTGAGAGCTGTATCTATACTATGAATTTGGAATCAATTCTGTCACATAAAAACAAACCAGATATCAAACATATTGTCAGCACACACAATTTACTGATTGCACATACATAAGCTCACAACACATAAACCCACGTATGCTGAGGTACTTGCTAGAAACCTAACTAAAGATTGGAGACCTCCCAGGTGCAAACCTACTGCATACAGTGCAGACCCAACAGAATCCAATGCACGTAATAATACACACACCAGTGTCTTGGACAATAAGCCCCTCAGGCAAAACACTTCAAAACCAAATGTATTGCTCATATTCAAGTCCATAGTGAGACACACAGATGTTTCCCTCACCAGGTAGGACAAGGAGAAGGTTGCAGTCAGCTGCCTGTCAGGCAGATCATGCATGCACTCAAGTCTCTTAACAACAAGGACCGTTATAACTCTGACATAGTCCATGTTGCAGTGAATAACTAGAGTTGTACCTCACTGTACTATATGAAGGTGCTTGCCTCCCCCATAGGGGCCTTTTTAGGCAATGTCAATATAAAAAGGTTATGCTGATTAATTCAAAGAGTGTAAATCAGAAACTGCACTCACTGGAAGGACTCCTTACCTTGGAAGATGCCCATGTCTGTGCAGTCACACACACATGGTTCAAGGCCACAGACAGCACCCTGGCCATGCAGGGATACAATGCCTTCCACATGTTCACACATCAAAATGAGCATGAAAGAACCAAAGGCAGAGGTGTATACATCTTCATTACAGATCAACGTAACATAAGACTGGTCAAAGAGTATGACTCCGTAGTGCTACTCCAAGTCCAACTAACTGTACGTAAAACCCTCTTCCTTATCATTTATAGCTACAGGGTCTCCACCATGAACCACAAGGACCACTGTGCCTACCTGGACCTAATCGAGTCGCTCACTACACCACCAAACACCTTGGTCATGTGTGATTTCAACTATCCTTCCATCTATTTGGATTCATATATGTGCACAAACACACTCACCCTAAGTTTCATGGACTTTGTTAATACACATGCTGTGCAACAGATTGTCTGCACCCCCACAAAGGGCTTGAATGTCCTAGACTTAGTACTGACCAACATAATAATTCTCTGCACTAACTCCTGTGTGTTGGCCCCCTGGTCAGGTCAGATCACAATTCAGTCTTGTTCACATTCACATTCATACCTGACACCCCCTGCAGTGCAGAAAGGATGAAACATTTCTCCAAAGAAGCAAACTATAAGCTCCTAACCAAGCCATAAATAAGTTGCAAACCCTCTGTTACCACTGTCAACAATGACTGTTATACAGAGGTGTACACAAATGTATTGTATAAACAGTTAGACAAAAGTACAGAATTGGCTGAACGTGAACGGATCAAAACAAGTTCCTCAGAGAAAACAAGCTACCCTGATAGCCATCAAGCATATATAGGTTGTACAACAAGTGGGATAAAGTAATGTCTAATAACAAGAGGGAACTGACTCAGCAGAGGAAGGACACCTTCCACAGCTTGTACAAGGAAATTAGCTGTCTTGAAAAGTTCTCTAAATCCATGTACAAACCTAAAGTATCATCCCTAGCTAAAGATAATCAGGAGGCATTTTTTTAGCTATGTCAGAAATCTAAAAGTGAAGGCCCAGCTTTGTGCCCCGCTAGTAGTGGATGGCACCACTCATATTACCCCTGAGGACATCACCAATCTGCTACCAGACAGTTTGGCAAACTACACCCCCCAGCCCCACCATACATACCCCACAGCATACCTGTCACCAGTCCTGTACCTAGTAACCTCCTATGAACCTAAGGTGATGTCTGTCTGGGCTCCAGGCCAGTGTCTGATCCTGGCCTGGTGGGATGGTTGCATATGCAATAATCTAATATATCTGATTACATCAGCATTGCCTGTTGAGCATATGGTGATAAGTGTCCCGCATGCTGGTGTAAAAGGATCTCTGTAATATCAAGTAGCATCTGTCTTACACACACACACACACACACACACACACACACACACACACACACACACACACACTTGACTGTACTGAGAACAGAACACCTAACTATCTAAGTACATACAGTACAGAACTCAGTACTATGCACACGCACCACATCACTTGTCTGAGTTTTACATGTCTGCAGGTCACCTTATAGTTGATGATCAGCAGGCCATGTGGGAGAGAAGAGGTTGGGGGGGCTGCATGAATGGATATGTAGTCTTCTGCAATTATGAAAAGACTAGCAAGCCATGCCATTGGAGAAGTAACTGTAGGATAGCACATCTACTCTGCTGAGTAGAGACACAAGCACACCCATTTGACTGCAGTGAGAACAGAACCCCTATCTATGTATACAGGCTACAGAACTCAGTACTTTATGCAAGTGCCATAGCACAAGTCTGACTGTTACATGGCTGCAGTTGAACTTATGGTAGATGACATCAGCAGGCCATATGGGGGACAACAGGTTGTGAGTCCTGCATAGGCACATAAATTCATAGATTCATATGAGGCCAGTGGCCTAATTGTAATGTGTCCTAGGTGTGTAGAAACCTAGCTGTGTAAAAGCACAAGTACCCTTATTGAGCACACTTGGATGTTTGAGTTTACTGTGTAAAAACACAAGTACCCTTATTGAGCACAGTTGGATGTTTGAGTTTAGCAGAGCAAAGTGTCAGCACCACTGACTGGCCCTGTCCATGAGGGAGCACACAACATTATATATTACACTTTATAGTGTGGTTGATATATGTGTGTAAAAAATACTGAACCCCCAGTGTTGTATTGCTTGGGTGGTGGACAACACTTGTATGTATTGTTAATATATGACATATACTGATAATGTACCATGAAAAACTGATCATACGTACAGAAGATTAGCTGAATTTGGACTGTCACTCCAGACAGAGAGGTGACAATAACAAAATCATGTTGTATAGCCAAATGGACCGAATCAAGGTTGTCAGATAGACATGTCTATGACATGGAGACCTATGCATGGGACAGTTTTTTTTTTTTTTGGGGGGGGGCAGTTGCCCTATTTTTTTTTCTTTTTGAAGAGATATAGAGAATGTTGGGGAAAGGACACAGGTATGTCTAAGGCAGGTAAGTTGGCAAGGTGAGGAAGCAATTGCTGGTAGACAGGACATACAAGACATGACTCAGCGACAGTGAAGAACAAAAGAGGTGGGTGAACACCATGGTTGGGCTATGGGTGTGGACCTCGCAAACCCATAGTTGTCAAGCTGGGTGACAGTGAGAATCAAGTCCTCACCCACTGGACTACCATCAGTGTCACCTGACTGAGCTGATGGCTGCAGTGTCTGACATCTGCATCTCCTTGTGTTATTCAGTACAATGATGGAGAGCACTGTCTGCATCTGGCATTGGCGTGTGCCCACAGTGCAACACACAATACTATGCACCATCCCTGGCAGTTCTTTACAGGTGATAAATTCATCCCCTCTGCCACTGCTCCTGCAGGGAACCACAGGCCTGTCCTCTGGGGCAGAAGAACCTAAGGGGCCAAGTAGTAAAGGGACAGCTCAAGGGGTGCTACCAGGTTGCAGCTGAGACATGCTGGGCCTTGGTACCATAACCAGTGGAGTGGGGCCAGGTAGAACCTGTGGGCCAGTCCTACCCCGCTGTGCTGTGCTGTGGGGGAAAGAAAATAAAGAGAGAATTTAAGGGTTTGGCTTAAACTGGTGTAAAAGTCTCACTGTAGTCCAACAACAGCTAACACACACACACACAAACCAACCCCCTCCCCATTTGACTGCAGTGAGAATAGAACCCCTACCTAAGTACACAGACTGTAAAACACAGTACTTAATACAAGCACCATGCCTCAAGTCTGATTTGGGGTGTGCCAGGCAACACTTTATAGATGAAGACATTAGCAGTGTCTGTTGAGGACAAGATAACAGTGTCCCACAAGCTGCTGTAAAATGCTCACTGTAAAGTCCAGTAACAGCTCTCACACACACCAACCCCCCTATTTGACTGCAGTGAGAATAGAACCCCTACCTATCAAAGTGCACACAGTACTTAATGCATGCACCATGGCACAAGTCTGATTTTGTGAGGACTGCAGATGAACTTATAGTAGATGACATCAACGGATGGATTAGGCTTTCACAAGTCTCAAAAAATGGCAAGCCATGCCATTGGAGAAGTAACTGTGGGATACACACTTCAGCTGTTCTGTGTATACACACACACACACAGTTGACTGCAGTGAGAATAGAATCCCTACCCATCTAAGGTACACAGACTACAGTACACAGTACGCGCCACGACACAAGTCTGATTCCATCAGGACTGCAGGTGAACTTATAGTAGATGACATCGACAGGCCATGTGGGAGACCAGAAGTTGGGAGGCCTGTATGAAATGGATGTGTAGGCTTGTGCAAGTCTGAAAAAACTGGAAAGCCATGCCATTGGAGAGGTAACTGTGAGATATACACTTCTGTTCATGTGTGTAGATGCACACACACAGGTGACTGCAGTGAGAATAGAACCCCTACCCATCTAAGGACACACGATACAGAACATAGTACTCACTGCACACACCATACCACAAGTCTGATTTTAACAGGACTACAGGTGAACTTATAGTAGATGAAAATGACAGGCCATGTGGAAGACCAGAGGTTGGGAGACCTGTGTAGATACATTGCTTCTTAGTGGTATCTGAGGTCAGTAGCCTAATAACTGTAGGCTGTTTGGAAGCCTAGCTGTGTAACAAAACAAGTGCACTTACTGATCATACTTCACTGTTTGAGTTTTGCAGAGCAAGGCTGTGAGCACCACCAAGTAACCCTATCCATGAGTGAGCACACAACATCATGTATAGCACTTTGTATTGTGGTTGATATATGTGTGGGGAAAGTAATGAGACCTCCGGGTAGTAGTGCTTGTTTGGGGTGGTTTATGAGAGAACCAAATAGATGTATTGTAAATATATTGCATATAGTTATAATGTGCCCTTAGTTTGCAATGTTTCCACATGTAGTTTTATGTCATACAAAGGAACTGGACAATAAACACCAATAATAAAATATCATATATACAATTCCATAGCACAATGAGCATTGGATTTGCACAATGGTTACAAAGTGTACACTCATGCCAGAAAGGACTGTTTGTGCATAGAGAAGCAGTGTGCAAATGCAAGGCACATTGTTAATGTTTGCTCCAATACCCTGGTCCTATCTGTACTCCAGGCTGGCTTTTTGTGATAGCTAAGATCATTAATTGAATGCATCTGTTTTCTATTTTTAGGTGTCTGCTTTCTAGGCAATCTGTTTTTCCCCTGTTTCTGCAATGTTCCGCTTTGCGCAGAGAAAATAAGCTTACCTAGATGTTTTTTCGGGACACAGCACATTGCGCAAAAGTGTAATTAAAAGAAGACAAAGAGGAAAAGATACTAAGAACACATACACAAAATATGTAAAAGTACAGTAAAACTTAATAGTACACATCATAAATTTCTATATATGTCAGGATTTTAGCCCTCAGACCAATACAGCTTCAGAAAATGGGGGATATCTTAGTCCTCCTTGCCACACAAACAGCTTTGCGTTGACGAAATGAAGTCATTCTTCACACAGCCAACTGCATCAGAATGTACTCTGCTATCAAACCATCAGCTGTGATTTGTACATTTAATTCTCTTTAGTATATCTTGACATAGAGCAGTTAGTGATCACACAACCTGTCATAATTATGCTTACAAATATACAGCTCTCTGTTACTTTTCTGTTTTTCTTGATCATTCATCAGTTATCTAACACATGCAGTGTGTAAGCCATTTTATATCATTGGCCTTAACGTGAGAGGATATTAACTGGGAATAATATGATATGCAGTTGCCAACAAATGAAGTCCAGGTTGGATGGTACAAAACACACATATACTGTTTATTTGGGTATAGCATAGCTGAGTTACTGTTATGGGAGGAATAAGGATACACTCCTCTTTTTCAGGGAGGGAAGAGACAAAGCTCGGTTACTGTTATGACACAAACAAGTCTGAAGTCTGGAACTGCAATGTGTATCATCACTTTCTAACTTCTGTCTTTAATGATTTACCAGTACAAAAGTATGTTGCTAAACTGAGGCCATGCAAGGAACATCAGAATTCTTCATAGGTATGACTTTGTGGATCTTTCATACCTGAGGCCTACTAATTACTAATGGACAAATATAAGTAAAATAAGTGTCTGTCATCACATGTTGAGGTACTTTCTGTACAAATCTACCACTGTTTACTTGCTTACTTTGCCAAGCTAGGAAATAAAAAGATATGCCATAATATTATTAAAGAATGCACTCTAGGTTCAGGACTTACCTTGCAACTGTAACAGTTGACACACCTTTAGTTCAGGGCTGACTCTGTCTGATGCAAGCAGTACACAGCCAATACATGGGGAGGTAAAGATTGTGTGAGTTGCCTGGCATCAATTTTTCTATGTGTATGTGAGTAGAAGAAAGGTATTAGGTCCTTAGGTAGTCAGTGAATGTGCTATGCATTGTCTATTAGCCAAAGCAAGGGCATACTGAGCACACCTATGTCTGCCTGCAGGGGCAGCAGTGGGGGTTCCTCCTCTTAGTCCTCCTCTGACTGTGGTTGTGGTGACCTAGGCATTGGTGGGGGGATGTGTGTCCCTTCCCCTTACTGATGCTGCTGCAGCTGTTTTTGCAGGATTAAACTGTGGAGCATAGCACATACTATGAATATTTATGTACATGTGCATGTATTATACTGCAGGGCTCCACCGGATATATCTAAGCACCAGAACCATGACTTCAGAAGCCCGAACACACACTGTATGTTTCTAGTTTGAGCATGTGTCTCATTATGGCATTCTTCTGTGGGTGTGTGTGCACTTCTGATGGGTGTCGTCAGCCACAGTTCCAGGGCATAGCCAGCATCCTCCAGTAAATGGCCCTGTGGGCTGTCCTCCCTAGCAAACATCTGGTACAGCTGTGATGTGTGCCATATATGGGAGTCATGATAACTTCCAGGGTTGCCAGCACACACATTCAAGATAATTTCCTGGCATTACATATGACTTGGCAGTTGATTGAGTAGTACCCCTTGCAGTTAATGTATATTCTACCTTGCTCACCAGGTGGTGCCTTAATGCATACACGAGTGCAGTCTATGGCACCCAGTACATCAGGGTAGTGCGCTACATGGTAAAATGTCCATATTGCTGGCCTTTTCTTCAGAAGTATGGGGAAAAATATGTGCTCACTGGCATGTATGAGCACAGCATCCAGAAATTGATGGAGTATCCTGGAGACTAACACCTGTGACACACCCATCATGTCCTCAGTTGGTCTTTGAAAGGTACCAGTAGCTAATATTCTAAGGGTTGTACATACCTTAGTTTTCACTGGGATGGGTTCCCTTGGTTGGCTCTGGTTCTGAGTTGAGGGCAGCAGAGCTTACGGTGTTTTTGTAACGTGTCCCTCTCCACCCTGTAGTGTCATACAATCTCCAGCTCATGTAACACCTGGAAAGTTACCCTGGGCCTGAACACTCTTCTCCTTTTTGGCCTAGGTCTACTGTCAGCAGCACTGGCTTCAGCCTCTAGCACATGCAGATGTAGAATAGGTGCAGCAGCCCCTAGCATTGTGTCACTTAAAAGTTCCTTGTCTCTACTTCAGTGGTATTGAAGGATGAAAGAAAATCCAGGATGGGGGCTACATGGATACGTTATCCATTGTTGAATAGCTCCACAGTGTTGGATTGGTTGATTAACATGCAATTCATTGTTTATGCTATACCTTGCATCTATTAAACACACCTGTTACTTGCTCATTAGTGCACTATGTGCAACTATGTGCACGTTCTCACACCTTTGCATAAATAAGGTAAGCATAGGCAAAAATGATACTTTCTCCATTCTTGAGATATTGTGTAAAGATCATGAAAAGTGAATGAAAGGTTGCACACCCTTTACTCGAACCCAGGGTCATCTATACTCCAGTCCTAACACATAAATGTGCTGCCACAGGATTAGTTACATAACAACACAGAGAAACCTGCCATTCAGTTCTCTGCTAAGCTCCGTATTGTGCAATCAGTGGCAAAAGTAAAAAAAAAAAAAGGCAATCCAGACAAAGACAACACATTTTAATAAGCAAATAACAAGGAGGACACAGAACCTAGGAATTGTGCACTGCGTACATGCACTTTCACCCTTCACAGCCCTACTTGTTCACTTGTGCAAGTGTAACCTGACACATCCCCATGATATCAGCATTCACTTTTATCATGCATTCAACATGAGAAAGTCCCTACATGGTTACTGTTTTTTGAGATTCAACAATTGCAATAAGTTTTGACCTCATTTACATCTTCACCGTGCTGACAGCCTGGAATCTACATGGTTAGTAACCGTGTAGGCAGGGAAACTGCACAGGAGCCCAGTGCTGTAACAGATGAATACTGTAATCCATCAGCTACATCCTGCACATGCTTACATTACAATGTAGTACTGTTTCATTGAGGTTAACACGTTTTAGCAGCCTGCATTACTTAGAAGTATATTCTTCACTTGGGGGTGGGGAAGCAAAGCTGCGTTTATGACATGGCACTTAAAATGACATCATTATGATTGTTACACTGATTTTCTGGCATCCACCCAGTGAAATTAGGTCAGAATATGTGTGGTGTTATATGTTAAGGGCAGTTCTGTACAAATGTAAGAGCTTTTACTTGCTCTTGTTTCCATGTAGACTCCTTTCCGTGGCTGTATTCGGAAAGTTTTGGAATACACAGCCAACACAAACACAAGTGTCTGCATGGTTGCTTTAGTGGTTGTTGAATCACTCCGCCATGGTGATTTGCTTCATTAGCATAAAATTCAGCTACTTATGATGTTATTTGCATGCCATGAAAGTTTCCATATTTGCGTGAGTGCTCACTGCTATGCAGAGTTTACTGAATCTAAAAATTATTATGTAAGCTTTATTGAATCACTGATCATTTAATACTATATGTATTAAGTTACTTTTTTATAGGTTGATAGGTAGGTACTAGGCTATCTGCCCGAGGGCATTTATAAGCCTAGTCAGAGTGTGTAAGCTTTCACTGCCCCATTGATTAATTAGCTGAGCCTCTGTTAAGAAGAGCCAATGAAGTGATCCCAGGGGTGTATTTTCTGTTACCCATCCACTCGTCAAGGTTTCTCTTGAAGAGTGTTAGTGAGGGGCTCTGCCTAATGTAGTTAGGAATTTTGTTCCAAAGCATGGGGAGTCTCTGTGACAGGAATCTATCCCTCCAGCATGTTCTATTTATTGTTGTGACGAGGTTTAGCTCACTAGAGCAAGTGCCTTGCAGTGATTTGGATTTCTTTAGGTGTAGCATGTCCATCAAGTCTGAGTTGGACATGGCTTTGTAAGTCAGGCAGAGATCACCTCTGTGTAAGCAATATGCCACTGAGTACAGCTGGAGTTTTTCCAGTCAGGCTGCATAGGACATATGTTTGAGGCCAGTAATCCTCTTGGTGAGGTACTCTTGTGGTCTTTCCAGCTGTTGGAAGTGTCTTGTGAGGTACATCCCAAATGGGGCATTGTACTCTATGATGGGTCTGATGAGTGACGAGTAGAGGGGCACTATAACCTCTTTATTTCTAGATGTGAACCCTTTAGTAATTAGATGGGCTACATAGAAGGATGTCCTAACTACTTTGGCAATATTATTGTCAAAGGTGAGATTACTATCTACCTGTGTCCCCAAATCTCTTATTACCTCTTCTGTATTAAGGGGGCTGCCACCTATGTGGTAATTCATGGGTGTTTTGTTTTTCTCAAATGGGATGACTATGCATTTTTTGGCATTTAGCTTGAGACCATGACTTTGACCCCAGGTGTCCATCTCAGTAAGGCCCTTTTGGAGAATGTCCATATCAGCCGGAGAGTCAATTATGGCTCCCAGTTTGCAGTCATTGGCAAACTTGGTTAGCCATAGTCCTCCTGTGTTTGTCTGTACTTCTGAGAAGTTTATGCCGAATAGTAGGGGTCCCAGGACCGAGCCTTGTGGGACACCACTTGTGACTGGTTTAGAGTCAGACCTGGAGCCTGCTATTCTTACCATGTGAGTTCTGTCTGTAAGCCAGTTGGCAACCCATCTCATGATGCAGGGGTTTATGCTCAGGCTGGTGAGTTTTTCTATAATTCCCGAGTGGGGAATGGTGTCAAAAGCCTTGGTGAGGTCAAGGTAGGCTGTGTGAACTACCTTCCCCTCATCTATGGCCTTGGTGACTGTCTCAAAGAAGTCAACCAGGTTTAGTGGGCATGATCTGCCCTTAACAAAGCTGATCTGGGTCGGGTCAAGTGTTTGGATGTTCCCAATGTTTTTGTTAATGAGTTCCATGATGATGCGCTCCATAGCTTTGCAGACCAGGCTAGTCCGGCTTATGGGGCGATAGTTACCAGGGTCAGTTATGGCCCCTCCTTTGTGGAGTGAACTAACCATTGCTGTGTGCCATTCTATGGGCATGTAGCCTGTGGAGAGGCTGAGGTTGAACAGTGTGTTTAGGTGGGGGGTTAGTTTGTTCTGTAGTTCGTGCAAGACACAGCCTGGGACACCATCTGGCCCCATTGACGCTGTGCTTTTGGCTTTTGAAAGGGCTGTTTTCACCTGTGCGTCTGTGATTTCCGGGACAGTACACTTTTCTGGTATTGTTATGGGCCCTTTTGGGGTGGGAGGGGGGTGAAGTTTGCACTGAATCTATCCACCAGGATGTTGGCAATATCAGTGGGTTCAGTATATTTTGTGCTATTTTGCACTAGCTCAGAGCATATCTGCGAGTTGCCACTTAGATTCTTGACATAGCTAAAGAAGGCTTTGTTGTTATCTTTCGAATCCTTGGCTATTTTTCTTCCAAAGTTAGCCTTGGAAGATTTTATGAGGGACCTTAGTTTCTTTCTGATACTGATTAGGGATGTCTTTCCTTCTTGGGATTTGCTTTTTTTCTGAACTAGTTTCCTCCTTCTATTGTATAGCCTGTTTATGGCAGGGGTCCACCACACTGGTTTCCTTCTCTTAGGGAAGTGAGTCTTGGTTTTTCTAGGGATGGCAGAATCCATGCATCCTTGTAGGCGCTCATAGAGTGCATTTGTAAAGGTTCCTGCATCTTGGACACTGTTATCCTTTAGCATGGAGGCTGTGAAACTTACCACCTCTGTCTTAAGTAAGGTGAAGTTTGCTATAGAAAAGTTTTTCACTGTGATTTCCTTGGTTGGAGGTGGTGGTGTGGTGTGGACATCCAGAGTGATTAGTTTATGATCTGATATAACCAGTGATGGGTTGACCTCCAGTGTGGAACACCTGTCACCCATGTTGGTGATGACCAGGTCCAATATGTTTTCACCTCTGGTAGGGGAGTTTGCCAGCTGATCCAGGGCATTTGAGTTGATAAATTCCAGGAAGCGCTGGACCTGGGAGTTTGTACTTGAGTAGTTTTCCCAGTTAATGGTAGGGTAATTGAAATCACCCAATATCAGGGTGTTCAGTAGGACCTTCATGTTTTTCAGTGTCTCCAGAAAGGCAGAGTGGTAGTCCTGGGTCATGGAGGGTGATCTGTAGCAGGCCACAATTTGTATTGCAGATTTGCCTGATGTTAGTTGCACATGGATGATCTTGGACATATCATGCTGCGCCACTAACCTGGAGGTACAGGTATTCTTGATGAATATGGATACACCCCCTCTTGTGTTTTGGTCCATGTTCTGTGACTGAAATGTGTGGTATGAGTTGTAGCCCGGTAGTGCTGGGGTGCTCTGTGGAGCCTTGAACCAGGTTTCAGTTACTGCACAGATGTCGACGTTCTCCATACAGAGGAGTGCTTCGAGCACGTGCATTTTGAGATTTAAACTCCTGGCATTGAGTAGCATAACCCTCATTTTTTTTATTTGTGCTGTTCACGGACGTGGGTTTGACTTTTGAGCCTTGCCTGATAAAGGCACTATGGGGGCAGCAAGAGCCTTAGCCAGTATTCGAAAGCCTAGGGGTGACAGGTGCAAGCCATCTCTTGTGAAGCAACAAGGCTTGTCGAGCATGTCATCCCAGGCTGACAGACACTGGATCCCCTTTGAATGACACCAGAAGCTTAGCCAGTTGTTGAAAAATGATCATTTTTTCTTTGTACTGCGGTATCATTCTTGGTGAAGGCAGGATGCTACTCAGCGTCAGGGTCATATCCGCCTGGGCTACATGATCAGAGAGCTCTTCCATGTCTCTTTTCATGTAGTCCAGGGAGGTACATCTCGGGTCATTCACACCAACATGAACAATGACAGAGTCATATTTGCACTTGTTCTGGAGTGACCTGAGTGCTTATGTTATATGGCAGATTCTGGCTCCCGACAGGCAGCTAACAGTAACCTTCCCCTTGTCCAGCCTAGTGAGTGGGACATCAGTGTGCCTGACTATAGAGTTGCCTATTACTAGTGTGTTAGGTATGTTATTTCGCCTTAAGGACTGTGATTGTGCGGCACACTGATTTTGTGTTTTATGTGTTGTCTGATTTGTGACTGGAGGTGCAGGTTTTTTGGGTGTCTGTTTTGGAGGTCTCTGATGCTTTTGCAGGTTTTTATTTAGAGCCTCCAAGTATGATTTTGTGTATTAATGTGTATTTTTTGCCAGTGCTGGTTTAGTATGTCTATGTGAGGCTGGAGGTGTGGTGCAAGTGCTAACCTTCTCCTCACGACTGCCTGTTCCAGTCTTGGGTGGAGAGAGCTTAGCCTCTAATTTAGCTATATAATTGCATCTCTCACATATGTTAATGTTTTGTGGTAGGAGGAGAGGGATGTCTGTGTACATGAGGCAGCTGTAACATTGCCTCAGGATACCCAGGTTCACCAGCTGGACTGGAGAGTATACCTGAAATTGCCCTTTGGTCATGCCTGAATAGTAGGGTGAGCTGCTTAGTCGCTTGGTTGGTGAGGGATGAATAATGAGCCTTGCCCTGCTGGGCAATCAAGTGTCGGGGTATATTAGTGCTTGCTATTAGGTCTGAGCAAGTGCTGGACTGTAGGATGCTTTTTAAGTGCTTAGGTTGAAAGTTAGACTACTTTCAAGGGAAAAACTGAAGAGGAGACTTGGTGGAGCTGGGATAAATTTAGCCCTAGCTAACTGGAACTGCTCGGATATGCAAAACCATGCAAACGCAGTTTTTACAGCAGGGAAATGAAAGAGATAGAAATTAGCCCAAAATGGCCCATAAACTACTAACTTCTGGGCTGGAACCACTCCTCCAGGGACAGATGGCTGCTCAAAGCTCCCGCTCTCACAGGTGAACAGAAAAACCTCCTTCTATCCAAGTAAGGTATGGGCAACTCAGAAAATTTTAACACAGCCCTGAATTCAGCACTAGCCTGAAAACTGGACTATACTAGCTTAGAAAGGTGGGAAACAAGGAAACATTTTTTGAAGGGTCAATTTCTAGGGTCAATTCCTAGCTCTTTTCAACCCCCTGCTATAAAGCCCACTTTAGCGCGCTTTTGCGTGATTTAGCGCAGAGTTTCCCATAGAGCACCATCAGGCAGTGCCGGTTAAACTATTTCTGGCTCCGTAAAGTCTGCTTTTCAATTTTTCCCTTAGAACTTCTCTACTTGCAATCTAAACAGTCTATTCTCTATCTCAAAAGCTCAGCACTTGCTCCTAAAGCATTTTTATATAGGTAAAGCTCAGCACTTGCTCCTAAAGCATTTTTATATAGGTAAAGTACTTGTATACTAAACAAAGTACTACATTAGCCTAGAATCCCCTTGAGTACCCATTTCCCTATAGGTCCCTTCTGACTCAGTTACACAGCAAACTTTATCACTTTTTCTAGCATGTCGAAGGGTCAGTTGCTAGCATCCTCTCCTGTTCAGCTGGTAAACCTGGGCATCTTGAGGCAATGTTACAATTGCCTCATGTACACAGACAACCCACTCCTTCTCCCACAAAACACAAATACATGTGAGAGATGCAACTATATAGCCAAACTGGAGGCTGAGCTCTCTCAACTCAGGACTGGCAAGACCAGACAGGAGGAGAAGGAAACCACGCACACCACAAACCCAGTTTCACATAGAACTATCACAACTGCAAAACAAACACATAAACACACAAAGACATACATGGAGGCACTGATCAAAAATCTACCAAAACTACAGAGGCCTCCAAAGCAGACACCCAAGCAACTGCCACCTCAAGACATAAGACATGCAACACATAGTTCTCAAAGTCAGTGTGCTAAACAGTCACAGCCCTTAAGGCCAAACACAATGCCAGGCACACTTGTTATAGGTGACTCCATAGTCAGACACACTGACGTCCCACTCACCAGACTGAACAAGGAAAAGATCACAGTAAGCTGCCTGTCAGGCGCTAGAATCCGCCACATAACACAAGCACTCAGGTCACTCCACAGCAAGTACAAGTTTGACTCAGTCATTGTCCATGCCGGTGTGAACGACCTGAGACGTACCTCCCTGGACTACATGAAAAGAGACATAGAGGAGCTCTCAGATTATGTAGCCCAGGCCGGTATGACCCTGACCCTGAGCAGTATCCTACCCTCACCAAGAATGATGCCACAATACAGAGACAAAATGATCAGCTTTAATAATTGGCTTAATTACTGGTGTCATTCTAAGGGGATCCAATGTCTGTCTGCCTGGGATGACATGCTTGACAAGCCACGCTGCTTCGCAAGGGACGGCTTGCACCTGTCACCCTGGGCTTCGGATATTGGCAAAGGCTCTTGCCACCCCATAGTGCCTTTTTAGGCAAGGCTCAAATGATAAACCTACCGCCCTAGAAAACAAAAATGGAGAAAAACTAAGGGTAATACTGCTCAATGCCAGAAGTCTAAACCTCAAGATGCACCTCAAGCCCTCCTCAGTATGGAGAACATCGATGTCTGTGCTGTGACTGAAACCTGGTTCAAGGCTCCTGAGAGCACCCCAACACTATCAGGTTATACCTCATATCATGCCCGCCCCAAAATCCAGACCGAACCACAAAAGGAGGGGAGTATCCATATTCATAAAGGATACCCACACCTCCAGGTTAGTGGCAATGCACGAAGCATCGGAGACCATCCAGGTGCAATTAACCATAGGTAAAACTGCCCTACAGTTTGTAACATGCTACAGACCACCTTCTCAAACTCAGGAAACCCACACAGCCTTCCTGAAGACACTGGAGAGTATGAATGTCTCTCCAAACACCATCATATTGGGTGACTTCAACTACCCAAACATAGACTGGGAACATTACTCAAGCCCCAACACCCTAGCCCAAAGGTTCCTTGAGTTCATAAACTCAAATGCTATGGAACAACTAGTCACCATTCCCACAAGAGGAGAAAATATACTAGACCTGATCATCACAAACATGGGGACAAAATGCTCCACCGAAGTATATCCCTCATTGGTGAGATCAGACCATAAATTAATCTCACTGGAGATCCACATCCCGCCCCACCCCCAGCAAAAGACCACAGTGAAGAACTTCTCAAAAGCAAACTTCACACTTCTTAAGACTGGAGTGGTATCCTTCAAGGCCCCGAGCCAGTGGAAACCACAACCCACGCTGCTGAAACCCTTACAAATGCCTTCTACGAGCACCTCCAGGAATGTATGGATCAAGCAATCCCTAATAAAATCAAGACCCTTTCCACCAAAGGCAGGCGCCCGGTTTGGTGGACTCCAGCCATAAACAAACTCTACAACAAGAGGAGAAAGCTACTACATGACAGAGCAAAATCCCTAAAAGGGAAGGCATCTCTGATCAATACTAGCAAAAAACTACGATCACTCATAAAATCATCCAAGGCCAACTTTGAGAGAAAAATCGCTAATGATACAAAAGACAATCATAAAGCCTTCTTTTGCTATGTTAGAAACCTGGGTGGAAACTCCCAGATATGCTCAGAATTAGTCCAAAATGATAAAAAAATCACTGAACCCACAGACATTGCCAACATACTGGCAGACTGAAAGGTTCAGTGCAAATTTCTCCCTCCCCCCAAAGGAGAAATATCTATCCCACCAGAGTCTAGCCTCCCAAACATCTCAGATGCCCAGGTGAGAGCTGCTCTCTCTAAAGCAAAAAACACAGCATCAATGGGACCAGATGGTGTCCCTGGCTGTGTGCTACATGAACTCAATGAGGAACTAAACCCACACATAAGGCTGCTGTTTAATCTTAGCCTTACTACAGGATACGTACCCAAAGAATGGCGTACGGCAACTGTGGTCCCACTCCACAAAGGCGGTGCTTCTATGGACCCTGGAAATTACCGCCCCATAAGCTTGACGAGCCTTGTCTGCAAAGCTATGGAGAGGATCATAATGGAACTCATAAATAAAGACATTGGGGACCTACAGACACTGGATCCTACCCAATTTGGCTTTGTCAAGGGCAGATCCTGCCTCTTGAACTTGGTTGACTTTTGAAACAGTCACTAAGGCCATTGATGAGGGTAAGGCAGTTCACACAGCCTACCTTGACCTAGCAAAAGCGTTCGACACAATACCCCACTCGGGCATCATAGAAAAGCTCACCAGCTTAGATGTAAACCCATATGTTACAAGATGGGTTGCAAACTGGCTCAAGGACAGAACACACAGGGTTAGAGTTGCTGGTGCCATGT
This sequence comes from Protopterus annectens, assembly GCF_019279795.1. Taxonomy (NCBI): domain Eukaryota; kingdom Metazoa; phylum Chordata; order Ceratodontiformes; family Protopteridae; genus Protopterus; species Protopterus annectens. Next base: position 382,318,172 of record NC_056746.1, read on the forward strand.
CAGACTCTAAGCCGGTCACGAGCGGTGTCCCACAGGGCTCAGTCCTGGGCCCCTCTTGTTCGGCATTTATTTTCTGAAGTGCAGGCAAACATAGGGGATTGTGGCTGACAAAATTTGCAGATGACTGCAAACTGGGCACCATAATTGACACTCCATCAGACACAGACATCCTCCAGAGAGGTCTCATAGAAATGGATAACTGGTGCCAGAGCCATGGCCTTAAGCTAAATGCCAAAAAATGTATAGTCATACCCTTTGGGAAAAACAAGGTAACCCCTAATTACCACATAGGTGGTAATCCATTAAACACGGAAGAAGTTATCAGGGACCTGGGGACCCAAGTTGACAGTAACCTCTTTTGACACTCACATTGCCAAAGTGGTTAGGAAGACCTTCTACATTGCCCACCTGATCATGAAGGGATTCACATCCAGATCAGGAGTGGTCATTGTACCCCTGTACTCTTCACTTATCAGACCAATGATTGAGTACAACGCCCCATTCGAATGTACCTTACCCGACACCTGCAGCAGTTGGAAAGACCCCAAAAGTTCCTCACCAAAAGGATAAAGGGGCTCAAACATATGTCATACGATGCCCGACTGAAGAAACTCCAGCTCTATTCAGTCACATACCATCTGCTCAGAGGTGATCTGTGCCTGACATACAAGGCCATGTCCAACCCGAATTAGTGGACATGCTCCACCTCAAAAATCCAAATCCACCAGAGCCATGAGAGCAAGAGACTTAAACCTCAACACGGATATAAATAGGACGTGCTGGAGGGACAGATTCATCACCCAGAGACTCCCTACACTATGGAACAGAATCCCAGTCCATGTGAGGCAGAGCCCCTCACTGACTCTGTTCAAGAGAAATCTTGATGAGTGGATGGGAGATCGTAGGTTTACCCCGGGAATCATCTCTGTATCACTGCTGGACAGAGGCACAGCAAACTAATGGGTATAGTATTCTCATCCTAAGGGGTGGTGAAAGCCACACACACTCTGGCCAGGCTTATAAATGCCCTAGGGCAGATAGCCTAGTATGAACCTATGAACCTATGAAAAGATAAGTAAAAAAAGTAAAAAATAGACTTAAAACAGCTTTAAATGACTACAGACAGTGAAAAGACAGCTTTAGATGACTATCAGAAAAGGCTTTTAAACAGATTACGTAATTAACCAGTAAAAAAAATCTCAAAACTGAGCCCTGTTCCTGTAGTCTTCAATCAGACAATTTCTAACTGCACACTCCTGCCACTGGGGTGCAGGGGAACCTTCTCCAAAAAAGAAGGCATGGACTAGTGCTCAAGTTATACAAGCAAAGCTAGATTCAGCAGGCCTGTATCTAGTCTATGCTACAGCAAATAAGGCACACTAATTTCAGTAAGAAACAGTTCAAATATGCAGGCACTATAAGCCTTTAACCAGAAATTTCCAGCTCAGAAGGGCAGAGTCCAGCCTGTCCTCCCACAATAGTGCAGACCACGAAGCTTCTTAATGTAAAATAACTGGCCTGAAGCCCAAGTGCTTAAACCAAAACTAATGCACTTTTAGAATAACAGACACTGAGCCTTCAATCAGAAGTTCCCAACATAGAAGGATGTAAGCTATCTGTCCTGCCACAACAGTGCAGACCACAAATCTTCTTAATGTAAAACAACTGATCTGAAGCCCAAGTGCTTAAACCAAAAGGCTTAGAATTATAGTTACACCAAGCAGTAATAAATACAATTGAGTACTATTAAGATGACGCAAAAGAAAAATAAAGTAATAAAGTACAAAGAAACACAAATACAGGAAAAGCAGATGAATAAAGTGCAATTTTTTTCAGTGAGCAAATTAGATGGGCCCAGAAGGAGTATCCAAATACAAATTTACAAGCAGGGTGGGCAGTTTCAAAGCCACCAAGATTAACACCAAAACAAAAGCAAGGAGGGTGGGTGGGGAACTAACTGAAAAAACAGAGCCACAACTTCCAGCTAGATAGTATTCAATGCAACACAAATAAATCAATTTAAATGCTGTATTATTTGAAAAAAGTGCAGATAAAGATTTACTTAAATTCACTTATATGTCCAATTGATTGCTTGTAGGTTTTAGCTGGCCAGAGCTCAGAGTTTAAGCAGAAAATAATCCAAAATATACCACTTATATAAGGCAGAAACTGAATGTCAATGAAGTGCACTACCCCCACTTATCACTGGCTATGCAGGAATTCTAACAAGCATTAAATTCTAACAGGCATTAACTGAAAAAACAGAGCCACAGCTTCCAGCTAGATAGTATTCAATGCAACACAAATAAATCAATTTAAATGCTGTATTATTTGAAAAAAGTGCAGATAAAGATTTACTTAAATTCACTTATATGTCCAGTTGATTGCGTGTAGGTCTTAGCTGGCCAAAGCTCAGAGTTTAAGCAGAAAATAATCCAAAATATACCACTTATATAAGGCAGAAACTGAATGTCAGTGAATTGAACTACCCCCACTTATCACTGGCTATGCAGGAATTCTAACAAGCACTAAATTCTAACAGGCATTAACTGAAAAAACAGAGCCACAGCTTCCAGCTAGATAGTATTCAATGCAACACAAATAAATCAATTTAAATGCTATATTATTTGAAAAAAGTGCAGATAAAGATTTACTTAAATTCACTTATATGTCCAGTTTATTGCTTGTAGGTCTTAGCTGGCCAAAGCTCAGAGTTTAAGCAGAAAATAATCCAAAACGTACCACTTATATAAGGCAAAAAGCGAATATCAATGAAGTGAACCACCCCCACTTATCACTGGCTATGCAGGAATTCTAACAAGCACTAAATTCTAACAAGCATTAACTGAAAAAGTAGAGCCACAACTTCCAGATAGATAGTATTCAATGCAATGCAAATAAATCAATTTAAATGCTGTATTATTTGAAAAAAGTGCAGGTAAAGATTTACTTAAATTCACTTATACGTCCAGTTGATTGCATGTAGGTCTTAGCTGGCCAAAGCTCAGAGTTTAAACAGAAAATAATCCAAAATGTACCACTTACATAAGGCAGAAACTGAATATCAATGAAGTGAACTACCCCCGCTTATCACTGGCTATGCAGGAATTCTAACAAGCACTTCATTCTAACAAGCATTAACTGAAAAAACAGAGCCACAACTTCCAGCTAGATAGTATTCAATGCAACACAAATAAAGGAATTTAAATGCTGTAATATTTGAAAAAAGTGCAGATAAAGATTTACTTAAATTTACTTGTATGTCCAGTTGATTGCTTGTAGGTCTTAGCTGGCCAAAGCTCAGAGTTTAAGCAGAAAATAATCCAAAATATACTACTTATATAAGGCAGAAACTGAATATCAATGAAGTGAACTACCCCCACTTATCACTGGCTATGCAGGAATTCTAACAAGCACTACATTCTAACAAGCATTAACTGAAAAAAACAGAGCCACAACTTCCAGCTAGATTGTGTTCAATGCAACACAAATAAATCAATTTAAATGCTGTATTATTTGAAAAAAGTGCAGATAAAGATTTACTTAAATTCACTTATATGTCCAGTTGATTGCATGTAGGTCTTAGCTGGCCAAAGCTCAGAGTTTAAGCAGAAAATAATCCAAAATGTACCACTTATATAAGGCAGAAACCAAATATCAATGAAGTGAACTACCCCACTTATCACTGTCTATGCAGGAATTCTAACAAGCACTAAATTCTAACAAGCATTAACTGAAAAACAGAGCCACAACTTCCAGATAGATAGTATTCAATGCAACACAAATAAATCAATTTAAATGCTGTATTATTTGAAAAAGTGCAGATAAAGATTTACTTAAATTCACTTATATGTCCAGTTGATTGCATGTAGGTCTTAGCTGGCCAAAGCTCAGAGTTTAAGCAGAAAATAATCCAAAATGTACCACTTATATAAGGCAGAAACCGAATATCAATGAAGTGAACTACCCCCACTTATCACTGGCTATGCAGGAATTCTAACAAGCACTAAATTCTAACAAGCATTAACTGAAAAAACAGAGCCACAACTTCCAGCTAGATAGTATTCAATGCAACACAAATAAATCAATTTAAATGCTGTATTATTTGAAAAAGTGCAGATAAAGATTTACTTAAATTCACTTATATGTCCAGTTGATTGCATGTAGGTCTTAGCTGGCCAAAGCTCAGAGTTTAAGCAGAAAATAATCCAAAATGTACCACTTATATAAGGCAGAAACTGAATATCAATGAAGTGAACTACCCCACTTATCACTGGCTATGCAGGAATTCTAACAAGCACTAAATTCTAACAAGCATTAACTGAAAAAACAGAGCCACAACTTCCAGCTAGATAGTATTCAATGCAACACAAATAAATCAATTTAAATGCTGTATTATTTGAAAAAAGTGCAGATAAAGATTTACTTAAATTCACTTATATGTCCAGTTGATTGCATGTAGGTCTTAGCTGGCCAAAGCTCAGAGTTTAAGCAGAAAATAATCCAAAATGTACCACTTATATAAGGCAGAAACTGAATATCAATGAAGTGAACTACCCCCACTTATCACTGGCTATGCAGGAATTCTAACAAGCACTAAATTCTAACAAGCATTAACTGAAAAACAGAGCCACAACTTCCAGCTAGATAGTATTCAATGCAACACAAATAAATCAATTTAAATGCTGTATTATTTGAAAAAAGTGCAGATAAAGATTTACTTAAATTCACTTATATGTCCAGTTGATTGCATGTAGGTCTTAGCTGGCCAAAGCTCAGAGTTTAAGCAGAAAATAATCCAAAACGTACCACTTATATAAGGCAGAAACTGAATATCAATGAAGTGAACTACCCCCACTTATCACTGGCTATGCAGGAATTCTAACAAGCACTAAATTCTAACAAGCATTAACTGAAAAACAGAGCCACAACTTCCAGCTAGATAGTATTCAATGCAACACAAATAAATCAATTTAAATGCTGTATTATTTGAAAAAGTGCAGATAAAGATTTACTTAAATTCACTTATATGTCCAGTTGATTGCATGTAGGTCTTAGCTGGCCAAAGCTCAGAGTTTAAGCAGAAAATAATCCAAAATATACCACTTATATAAGGCAGAAACCAAATATCAATGAAGTGAACTACCCCCACTTATCACTGGCTATGCAGGAATTCTAACAAGCACTAAATTCTAACAAGCATTAACTGAAAAACAGAGCCACAACTTCCAGATAGATAGTATTCAATGCAACACAAATAAATCAATTTAAATGCTGTATTATTTGAAAAAGTGCAGATAAAGATTTACTTAAATTCACTTATATGTCCAGTTGATTGCATGTAGGTCTTAGCTGGCCAAAGCTCAGAGTTTAAGCAGAAAATAATCCAAAATGTACCACTTATATAAGGCAGAAACTGAATATCAATGAAGTGAACTACCCCCACTTATCACTGGCTATGCAGGAATTCTAACAAGCACTAAATTCTAACAAGCATTAACTGAAAAACAGAGCCACAACTTCCAGCTAGATAGTATTCAATGCAACACAAATAAATCAATTTAAATGCTGTATTATTTGAAAAAGTGCAGATAAAGATTTACTTAAATTCACTTATATGTCCAGTTGATTGCATGTAGGTCTTAGCTGGCCAAAGCTCAGAGTTTAAGCAGAAAATAATCCAAAATATACCACTTATATAAGGCAGAAACCGAATATCAATGAAGTGAACTACCCCCACTTATCACTGGCTATGCAGGAATTCTAACAAGCACTAAATTCTAACAAGCATTAACTGAAAAAACAGAGCCACAACTTCCAGATAGATAGTATTCAATGCAACACAAATAAATCAATTTAAATGCTGTATTATTTGAAAAAAGTGCAGATAAAGATTTACTTAAATTCACTTATATGTCCAGTTGATTGCATGTAGGTCTTAGCTGGCCAAAGCTCAGAGTTTAAGCAGAAAATAATCCAAAATGTACCACTTATATAAGGCAGAAACCGAATATCAATGAAGTGAACTACCCCCACTTATCACTGGCTATGCAGGAATTCTAACAAGCACTAAATTCTAACAAGCATTAACTGAAAAACAGAGCCACAACTTCCAGATAGATAGTATTCAATGCAACACAAATAAATCAATTTAAATGCTGTATTATTTGAAAAAAGTGCAGATAAAGATTTACTTAAATTCACTTATATGTCCAGTTGATTGCATGTAGGTCTTAGCTGGCCAAAGCTCAGAGTTTAAGCAGAAAATAATCCAAAATGTACCACTTATATAAGGCAGAAACCAAATATCAATGAAGTGAACTACCTCCACTTATCACTGTCTATGCAGGAATTCTAACAAGCACTAAATTCTAACAAGCATTAACTGAAAAAAACAGAGCCACAACTTCCAGATAGATAGTATTCAATGCAACGCAAATAAATCAATTTAAATGCTGTATTATTTGAAAAAAGTGCAGATAAAGATTTACTTAAATTCACTTATATGTCCAGTTGATTGTATGTAGGTCTTAGCTGGCCAAAGCTCAGAGTTTAAACAGAAAATAATCCAAAATGTACCACTTACATAAGGCAGAAACCGAATATCAATGAAGTGAACTACCCCCACTTATCACTGGCTATGCAGGAATTCTAACAAGCACTTCATTCTAACAAGCATTAACTGAAAAAACAGAGCCACAACTTCCAGCTAGATAGTATTCAATGCAACACAAATAAAGGAATTTAAATGCTGTATTATTTGAAAAAAGTGCAGGTAAAGATTTACTTAAATTCACTTTTACGTCCAGTTGATTGCACGTAGGTCTTGTGGCCAAAGCTCAGAGTTTAAGCAGAAAATAATCCAAAATGTACCACTTATATAAGGCAGAAACCAAATATCAATGAAGTGAACTACCCCCACTTATCACTGTCTATGCAGGAATTCTAACAAGCACTAAATTCTAACAAGCATTAACTGAAAAAAACAGAGCCACAACTTCCAGCTAGATAGTATTCAATGCAACACAAATAAATCAATTTAAATGCTGTATTATTTGAAAAAAGTGCAGATAAAGATTTACTTAAATTCACTTATATGTCCAGTTGATTGCATGTAGGTCTTAGCTGGCCAAAGCTCAGAGTTTAAGCAGAAAATAATCCAAAACGTACCACTTATATAAGGCAGAAACCTAATATCAATGAAGTGAACCACCCCCACTTATCACTGGCTATGCAGGAATTCTAACAAGCATTACCTGAAAAAACAGAGCCACAACTTCCAGCTAGATAGTATTCAATGCAACACAAATAAATCAATTTAAATGCTGTATTATTTGAAAAAAAGTGCAGATAAAGATTTACTTAAATTCACTTATATGTCCAGTTAATTGCATGTAGGTCTTAGCTGGCCAAAGCTCAGAGTTTAAGCAGAAAATAATCCAAAATATACCACTTATATAAGGCAGAAACTGAATGTCAGTGAAGTGAACTACCCCCACTTATCACTGGCTATGCAGGAATTCTAACAAGCAGTAAATTCTAACAAGCATTAACTGAAAAAACAGAGCCACAACTTCCATTTAGATAGTATTCAATGCAACACAAATAAATCAATTTAAAATGCTGTATTATTTGAAAAAAGTGCAGATAAAGATTTACTTAAATTCACTTATACATCCAGTTGATTGCATGTAGGTCTTAGCTGGCCAAAGCTCAGAGTTTAAGCCCAGAGCTTATGTCCAGAGTCACTTCTGCTGTGTGTGTGTCTGGCTCTCTCTCTGTCTATCTCAACCAGTCTGTTCAACTTCCAGTCTTTTATGTAAACTACCTCAATGTGACGATGGGCCTAATACATACTGTAGAGTAGTAAATACAGCTAAGGTACTACAAAAGGAAGATGCTTTTTGTTTATTTCATTACATCGATTTTCAATAAAGCATGATCCTCAGCTCATTCTACTGAATGCACTCAAATGTATAAGTTGAATAGCTTACCCTGAGGTTTCCTGACCTTGCAGTCAGTTTTGTTAGTTAAGAGTTGCAATGGGGTCTGTTCTCTGAATTACATATGCATGGGACTTCTACTTGTACTTTTAAGACACTTTGATGAAAAAATAGATCTTTCAGGAGTATAGGTCTGCTTTTTGTCTTAAAAACAGATAATGTCTACCTATAGCCAGATTAACTTTGGCCAAGTGGCTGGTCCATGTATTCACTTCATTTAATCAGAAGATACAAGCTTATTTCACAATTGCTCAGCAACAACAGCTCTTAACTGACAGCTTTAGTACACATATGAAAATGACAAACTGTAAAAAAAAAATGCCCTCTTATTTTATTATTTTCCTTCTGAAGTCACTGCACTGCAAATAAAGATTAATCATTGACAATGAAAAAAAAATGCCTGGCTTTTTTCACCAGGAGTCTCTGATGTCAGACAACCCAAACAAATATTAACTTACAAACACTAGAATCTCACACCTCTATGAAGCGAGCAACAGCACTTGAGGAGCAGCATATTATAACCTTTTATATACTAAAAGGCACAATACTGTGGCAAGACTATTGCATTGTACAAAAACTACATTATAGAAGTAGCTGAGAAATGTTGGAAGCATGAACCACAAAACATTATAGAGAATGAAGAAGTTTATATCACACAGGATCACCCATTACCAACAGTTCAAAAATAGAAGTGAGGAAAACAGATATAGTACTCCATGAAAAAAAGATAAAAGTAGCATTGATCACTGAAATTACTGCATCTGGTTATTACAGTGTCCTATGTACAGAGAGGCACAAAGTCATACAATACTAGAATTTGGAGGCAGAAATGAGCACAATGTAGAAAAAAGACACCGAGACAGTTCCAATTGACTAGGGGCAACAGGTCTAATAAAAAAGAATTTACAGTTGTATTTAGATATACTACCAGTGCATGCAACTCCATATAAATTACAGAAGGAATCAATTCTGGGCACATTGTGGGTGATGCGAAAAGCACTTTTGACTAACATCAAAGATTGAAACAATATTAATTTCATGAACTTTAAGCACAACCTGTCTTAGGAATGATGGCCATTCCTATCATGGTATTAGAAACCCAAAAAGGTTGGAGAAATTTAACTGGTATAAGCCCTGGCCCACTGTATTGCCTTTTGCAGACACAGCAAGCCTCTGCAAGGTACTATTACACTTTCCACTAGAGCAACAGCTACTTCTGCAGCTTATTGCAGAAGCCTGTCTGCCCAAGATCGTTCAGATGCTAATACATGGACTAAGGTCTACACTTTCACCAAACACTGCAAGTAATGAAACTCAGTCTAGAGGTAGGACAGGGTTTAGCAGAGGTATAATGAAGGAGATCCCATAATTACCCTCCTTCCAGACTTGGGATGCTACTTAATGTCACAATTTGTTTTTATACTGACCATTCCACAAGAAGACAGTAGATGTATTGGAATAGATTTCCTTGCAATAGAAACACTTTATCTTTCTTTATGTACAAGGATACTCTGTATCATGGTTAACTTTTTTGGGAAAGGGGTTCTAAAAGCATATCACCACTGTATTAATGTTACAGCTGTCTTTTTTACACTGGCAATATATGAACACTGAGTACTTGTCTACTATAAACACATAACTCCCTGCAAAGATATTAGCCGTAAAGAACAGATAACATCACATGCCAATATTGTATTTCTTTAGGAGTCTCATGTTTCCTACATCACTATCTTCACAAATATGAGAACAGTATCAGCCTTCAAAGGGAACAGAAGGAGCTTTTCAAACATGCTGGACCTACTCTATCCATAAAGGGGGCAAGCCCTAATGTTAGGACTTACTGTTACAGTAACCTGTCCTCAAAAATCTACTATCATGTTAACTATATTATTGCACATCTGCGTAGCATTACAAGTCTTTCCATACTAATTCTATTTCTTTTCACTCACATTTCTCATTAGAATGCAAATGTTTTCTCCCAATTCCCTTATGATAAATGTTGACTTTCTTGGCCATCTATTCTGCCTTTGATTAACCACTCTAATTTTCCCATGTACTGTCGGTAATAAACAAGCTATGTAGCTTTAGACAAACAGTTATATATTTCTAGCTGCCACATTGCCTGTAAGGGGTTAGCAAGCTAAATGGGATGTTCCTTGAGTTTTCCTTGCTCTCCCTGCCTGATTTATTTATTTTTTATTAGCTTGTTTTATAGTGTTAAAGCCAGGATGATCTCTACTATGATCTGAATGTCTTGCATCTACTGCCTACTGTGAATACTACCCATTGCTCTGTCCTGCTAACCTGTCATGGGTAAATGCATACTGCTTCCTACAACATGACAATGAGCCTCTCCTCTAACTTCTGCTGATGAAACTCATGGCACTTTCAGTGGTACAGTTAGTGCATGCTCCTTGTACCTTTAGATCTCAGCAGTATGTGACAGTTCAGTACTCTGTATCATCCCTCTCAAATGCACCTCATTCTGATTGTTACACAAAATTCTCTGTAGCCGTCTCAATTGTGCAGGGAGAAAACCCCTGATTACTACCCAGAAATCTCAGGTTTGATTAATGGCCTGAGTACTGCAGGAGCTGTCCAGGGGTGGGAGAGGAGTGACAGGACACTGCCTGCTAACTTCTGTGAGGGGGCAGGAGCAAATGCCTGGGATGCACACTCCATCCTAGAATCCCCAGTAGAGGCCACTGAATGAATGATGGCTGCTACTTATGGAAGGAGAAGCAGCCTGTTGAGGGATTGTATCACTTTTAGAAGTGGGTGATCTGTCCCTGTGCAGGCCCATTGCACATCTACCTTTGAACCCTTAAGGGCATGCACAAGGGAATATCAGTTCAAGAGAAAACCCCTGCTTGCAGCTGTGTACAATTGTAGTGCATCTTCCACTCACCTGTCGCCCTGAGAAGAATGAGTGAATCATAGAGTTCTCACCCGTGAACAAACTGATCATTAGAGTGCGGGAACAGATTACTGGTCAAAAAAAGCTGGGAGCAAGGACAAATAAAGACATTAATAAATACTAAAGACAAATAACAATTCAGTGTTGTCCATGGAAATGATTTACCTGGTTTTGTGTTAAGATTTTTTTAACTAATTATCCATAGTAAATACTGAATCATATTGTTGCATCCAAGAAACATCCTGTAATGTATAAAACAAAACACTCAGTTTTGTTTCCTAGTTAAAATTCAAAGTTAACTACCTAATTTGAGAGACTAAATTTTGAAAAACTGTCTTTACTTATATTGATCACAATATTATTTTTCTAATAAATAATAATAATGACTGTGTGCAGCTTATATATACTGTACACAATTGCAATTTTTCTTTGATGCTTGTATGTAATGTGCATATCTTATAAAAAATCTGCTGAAATTGAATCTTAATGCGTGTAATCTACTGTGTTGTAAGAGTCTGTAGCCTCTTCTTCATATACATGCAACTTGAAGGTTTTCTTCCAGGACCTTCATAACAAATGGTCTTTAACTACTCGAACATGTAGCTGAACAAGATAAACAATTAAATAAAATAAATATATATTACTTGTGTTACACAGGCAATTACAAGTGGTTTGTGTAGTGCCTGAAGAGTTCTGCTGGATCAGCACAACTACCATGCTACCTTATAAAATAAACAAGCACTACATTTGAAGGCTTGTACAATCCACAGCTTTTCAGTAAAATAATATCAGCATTCAGAATGTAGAACATTATTATTATGCTATGATCAGAAACCACAGTCCAATGCTTGAGAGAGCATTCTGAGTTTACATGTCAGACAATTTGTATCCCACATTTCAGCAGTAGCCTAGCTCATGCACACTATCAGAGATATTTGAAAATATGCAAAAAGAAAGGTACTACAAGCAGTCAATTTGGATCCACATGCAACAAAAAATAGAAGTTAAAACAATTTAGGGTTAAAGGAAATTGTGGCCATATCCAAAAACTACAACTATCCAAACTGCATCCATGTAGAACAGACACTTAATTACAGGTTGACAGCACAACAGTTTTTAATTTAGCAGGCATCTAAGCTGTCCAGCTGTGGCTGACATGTTATATGCTCCTGTTTATGAACAACACTGAGGGGACAAGATCTTACCCCTTGTGTCAAGAAGCTCTGAGAGAGTCTTGCAATGGGTGATCTCATCCAATCAATTTCTCACTCACCACGTAATTATTATTCCCTAATTTCTCGGCCATGTGATTGTTAGATTTTACTGGTAAAACCCAATAAATGTACACACCTTCAGAAATTGAGCAACTGATAAAAACTGACATTTTTTTTTATCTCACTTTATTGATGAAAATATAACATATGAGATCCTAACAGGTTTTAATAGGAACACTTTGGATAGATTCAAATTTTTCAGTTCAAAAAGTTCTAGATAAGCAAGCCTTTTATCTTTATACACATTCAGTGTCTTTCTGATTTAATACACACAACTTGATATTTATACAAATTAAATGAAAGCTGGAAGCCTCAAGTGACTTACAAATCTTTAAGAACTTCAAAAATTTTGAAAATAAGTACTTTTTTCTATATTTTAATATACTGTAACACAGGACCTTATCTAATGCATTCTTTATTTAAAGCAACAAATCTTTGAAGGCTCAGCCATCTGCTTTTTCTCTAAAATGTTTTTTTTATTACAAAATATAATTCTTAGACTAGCAGCTAAATCTGAGGGCTTGAAAAACAGTATTGCATGTAAAATACAATAATCATATAAGAAAAAGGTAATTAAATATGGATTTCTAGGGGTAAGGGGCAAGTCATAGAAACAAGTAGGGTCTTAGCTTTGAAGAAACATACGTGTGTTAAAGGAAATTAAAGGTCCAGGTCAGTCAAGTACATACTGATAAAAATGATTGTTTAAAAAAAAAAACGTCTTGATGTGTTGTCACTATAGTACTTCATAGAAGATGAAACAGTCAGGTAACCTAAAGGAAGATGAAGCTTGAGCTCTCAAACTTTGACTGACCAAGGTTCAGCTCGCCTACAATTGGAGTTCCTCCATAGGAAGTCACTGTCAGCAAGTTGTGCCTGGAAGCGATTCCTTTTTAGGGGAACTTCCACCTTTTTGAGTTGGTGCGACCATGGAGTTGATATATATATATATATATATATATATATATATATATATATATATATATATATATATATATATATATATATATATATATATATATATATATATATATATATATATATATATATATATATATATATATATATATATATATATATATATATATATATATATATATATATATATATATATATATATATATATATATATATATAAATATATATATATATATATATATATATATATATATATATATGGTTATATGTTTGCCTTACAAACACAAGGTGCAGGGTATAATCTCACATATATATTGGCTAGGCTTAAAATGGCTCGCAAGGGCAGTTAGCTTAGTACTAATCTATGAATCTATGAATGAATCTATGAATCTATATATATATATAAGTTCAGGAGATATGGGAGGCTTGCCCCTCACATTTAGGCAAGCAGGGAGGGTTGCTCCTCCCTGACAAAAACATTTAAAAAGTATTTTTGAAAGATATTTTTGAGGAATGCAGTTCTGGGATTTTTGATCCTCGATATATTCACTTACGTCTACTCATAGTGGAAGCAAAACATTCCTACACTTTAATGAGGCATAAGCCACATCACTGCACTTCCTTAAATGGGATTTGCTATAGGATGGGAACAAAGATATTCAATGCACAAGGGAAAAAAAAGGATAAAGAAGCACTATGAAAAGTCTTGTGATCGGGATAAGTGGCAGGGGGCTTATCTTTTTGCAAGCATGTAACAGGACACTGGAGTCGGATCACTAATCTCAGAGATCTAGGCATTTCAATCAGCCTTACAGTATGGTTAGTAAGGCACTTTTAGTGAACTCACATTTCTGTTCATGATTAATATATAAACTATAGTAATAATAAGACAAAACAAATGATATAAAACACATTATAATGATGTGATCTTCCTCTCTTGTTCAATGTTAATGCTGGTAATCATTTATTATTTTAATGAGCTACACTCCATTTCTTCCTCTTTCAAAAAAACCTGATGCCACAAGGGCAGTGTTCTCTAAATTCAACAAAGTGCACGCTGGGTGCTTGTCATATTTGAACCCCAATTCCACCATCACCAAGCATTTGTCTAAATATCTAAGAAACAATATTCACCACTGTCTGCAGTAAGAACCCTTTCCCCATTGAAAAGATGTGTGCATGTAGTGATTTCATAATGGCTTCTTAATTTTAGAGTGCAGAGCTGGGATATTGAATTCCTGGAGGTTAAAAGAAAAAGAAATTAGAATGTGTCCTTTGTTTCTCTCCTTTTATCCCCATCTTATCCACTGTTAACTGCCAGAATGTACCTGTTTGTGTGGCACAGATGGATAGAACCCTGCCTACAGCTACAGTGCACTTAATCTAGGTTCTCTTAGACGTCTGGGGTGCTGGAGGACCCAGACTGGAGTGTCAGGAGTGAAAAAGCATTGCCTGCTGACATATATCTTAATGCATGCCTGG